>NW_008328003.1:105300-165980 GCF_000622305.1 Nannospalax galili
TGTATATGAGTGCAGGTGGCCACAGAGGCCAGAAGAAGACGTTGGATTCTCTGGAGGTAGAGCTGTGAGCCACCTGACATGAGTGCTGGGAACTGCACTGTGGTCCTCTGGAAGAGCAGCAAGCACTCTTAACTACCTCTCTAGTCTCATACAGTTCCTATTTTAGTACTCATTACAGACAAAGTTCTGAAAAATCTTTACTGCTTATTCAGTTTAGACTATAATTAGGAATTATAAAATAACATTATCTCAAACAACGGCTTAGATCTTGGTCTCATTTCATGTAGTAACAAGCATGGAAATAAAGGAAGTATTTATACATAACTATATACATAATTATATGAAGAATATGTATTTCATATATATGGTATACAAATATAAATACATATATATTTCAAATATATGGTACACAAATATAAATACATACTTATAATTAAATGTATAAGTACATGTAATTTCATCAATAAATAATCATATATGCAGACATGCAATAAGATTTATTTGATATATACAAATATAATTTTTAAACTATCAGAAATAGCACAACAGGCTATGTCAAATGAAATGCTTTTTAATACAGCTATGGTAGTAATCTACTGTAATTCTACTATGTCAGAGGCTGTCACAGAATCAGCACAAGTCCAAGGCTATCCTGATTTTATGCTAAGTTCCAAATCAGCCTGGTCTAAATAGTGAGAACCTGTCTCCAAACACATACAGGCACACATACACACACACACACACACACACACACACACACACACAAATATTAATTCCTCAAATCCATGAATATGACCTGTCTCTCCATGCATTTGTGTTGTTCTTAATCTTTTTGATGGTTCTCCCTCCTATCAGAAAATTGTGGTTTTCATACAATATAATTTAATGGTATCATCTCCTGTATGTCCACCTCACATTACTGACCACCCTTGCCTGATTTAATGTAATCTATCTATCTATCATCTATCTATCTATCTATCTATCTATCATCTATCTATCATCTATCTATATATCATCTATGTATCAATCATCTATCTATCATCTATGCCTACAGAGTATACTTTGTGTATTCAAATGTCCTTCAGTGTGGTTCCATCCATTGGAACCTGCTTAAACCTACCAAGAAGTCCATGCTTGAAAGAGACTGCTCTGCCTCTCCCAGCAGGCATTTGTTACCACAGTTTCCTTAGGTGGGGGTGAAGCTTCTTATCCATATCATGTTTATTCTGGAAGTCTTTCAGGCTTGAGCTTGCATAGGATTTATGCATGTTGTCACCATTGCTGTGAGTTCATATGAGAAACTGACCAGGTGTCTAGAAAACTCTGTATCCTTGTGGTCATCTACCACCTGTAGCTCTTATAATCTTTCCACCTTCTCTTCTGCAATGATCCCTGAGCTTTGGGAGCAGAAGTTTGATATAGCTGTCTTATTCAGGAATAAGTACCTGGAGCCTCTTTTCCCTTGTGTGTTGGCCAATTGTGGGAATCTGTGTTAACCACCATTTGTTGCATAAGGAAATGTCTTTGGTGAGAATTGAGAGATGAATTAATCTATGGGTATGACAATAAATCATTAAGAGTCAGTTGAATA
The DNA here is from genome assembly GCF_000622305.1 of Nannospalax galili. Lineage (NCBI taxonomy): Eukaryota > Metazoa > Chordata > Mammalia > Rodentia > Spalacidae > Nannospalax > Nannospalax galili. The sequence goes on from NW_008328003.1 coordinate 106,892, forward strand.
TGATAACTATTTTTAGAAAACTAGTATTAGGTTCTCCTCTATGTCCTGTGAACTGCTTAGTCTCAGTTTCCTAAACCTGACATTAACGTTAGGTATAGGTTTTGTCCAAGAAACTGGACCTTAAATCCAATTGCAGAGTGGTTAAAGGGTTGGATATATGGCTCAGCAGTTAATAGCAGGGAGTGCTCTTACTGAGGATTGGGGTTCAGTTCCGAGCACCCACATGGCAGCTAACAACTGTCTGTAACTCCAATTCCAGGGGATCTGACACCCTCTTCTGACCTCCATGGGCATTGCATGACATGGGTGCACTTACACACATTCAGGCAATACACTCATACACATAAAATAAAAATAATGAATAAATTTTCTTAAAACAAAAAGAATGGTTGGTTACTCCCATACAATTGGTGCCACTATTGCACCAATAATTTTCTAGGCCAGTTGTTAATGTAGTTCACAGGATTCACCACTGGGTAAGGATGATGATGATTTTTTTTTTCCTTTAAGTAGCTTGCATAGCATCTACCAGCACTGATTTCTCCTTGTTTGTTCTACCACTCATGTGTATGCAGTATCTTCAACAATATGATCTTACCTTCCTGTTTTGGGCAGGGGCAGTGGCCAATATTGAGGGTCTCTGGGACACATGTACTATTGCTTGTACTATGGGAATCCTGTTCATTAAGTCCTTTCCTATGCCTATAAGTTCCAAAATTCCCTACTTTCTCCTCCATCAGACTCAGGGTATCTTGCCTTATGTTGAGGTCCTTGATCCATTTTGGGTTGAGTTTTCTGCCTCATCAGAGATAGTGATATAGTTTCATTCTTCTACATGTTGCTATCCAGTTGGACCAGCACAGTTTTTAACATGCTGTATTTTCTCCAAAGTGTATTCTTGGCTCCTTTGTCAAAAATTTAGTGGCTATAAATGTGTGTATTTAAGTCTGGGTCCTCAATTCTACTCCAGTTTGTCTGGTTTTAATGCCAGCACAATTCTTTTTTTTTTTTTTTTTTTTGTTACTACAGCCCTGTAGTATAATTTGAGATCTAGGTAATGTCTCCAGAAGTTCTTTTACTGTTCCAAATCATATTGGCTCTATTATGCTTTTTTGTTTCCGTATGAAATTTGAGATTACTTTTTCAATTTCTGCGAATAATTTTGTTGGAATTTTAATGGGTATTGCATTGAAAATTTAGGTTGCTTTTGGTAGAATGGTCACTTTCACAATATTAATCTTCAATTTCTTCAGTGTCTTAAAGTTTTTATTGTACAGGAATTTTGCTTCCTTTGTTAGATTTATTTCAAAATATTTTATTATAAGGGGAATCATTTCCCAGATTTCTTTCTCAGTATGTTTGTTGGTGGCATATAGGAAAGGTATTTATTGGAGAGGGTGGCTAATTTTATATCACAATACTTCACTGAATATATTTATAATCTCTAGGAGTTTTCTGATGGAGTCTTCAAGATCCTTTATATCAAGAATGATACTGTCTGCAAATAGAAATTTTGGCTACTTCTTTTCCTTTTGCATCTCCTTCATTTGTCTTATTGCTCTTAGATAAGACTTCAAGTACTACATTGAATAGAAACTGAGAATGGATATCCTTTTCTTGTTCCTGATTTTAATGGAAATGTTTTAAGCTTTGCTCCATTTAGTATGTTATTCACTGTAGGCTTCTGATTGATTGCTTTTATTGTGTTGAAATATGCCCCTGTACACTTAGGTTCTCTATGATTTTATCATGAATGGGTGTTGGATTTTGTCAAAGTCCTTTTCTGATTTTAATGAGATGATCATGTTTGTGATTTCTGCCTTTGAGTCTGTTTATGGTAGACTGCCTTAATTGATTTACTTATGTTTAACTACCTGAGCATCTTTGGGATAGAGCTAACTTGATCATGGTGTATTGTTGTTGTTGTTGTTGTGCTCTTACATTTGGTTTTAGAGTATTTTATTGAGAATATTTTCATCTGTGTTCATCAGAGAGCTTCATCATAATTTTCTCTTTTTATTGGGTCTTTGCCTGTTTTTGGTGTTAGAGTAATACTGGCATCATAAAGGGATTTTAGAATGTCCCTTCATTTTCTATTTTAAGGAATAATTTGAGGAGCATTGGTGAGTTCTTCTGTGAAGGTTTTTAAAATTCTGTGTTGTATCCATCTGGTCCTGGACTCTTTTAAATTGGGAACTAAAAAAATTTTCTATTGAATTTTTTGTGTATTTCATACAAAACAACTCAATCAATCTTAATCATCATTATACTCCCTTCCCCACTGGCATGCTCCCATAGCTTCCTCACTGGAATTCATACGTTCTGGCATTTGTGTTGAGGCATATTGTGTCAAGTAAGCGTCCCCAGCATTCTTCAGTGCAAGTTCATCTACTGAGGCCTAGTCAGCCTATCTAGAATTCCTAAAGTTTGTCTGCTTGAGTTTACACAGGTCTTGTGCATGCTGACACCATTACTGTAGGTTCATATGACCAGGGTCCCAGGAGCTTGTAGGACTCTATTTTCATGTGGTCATGATCTTCCTTAATTGGAAGATTTTTAATTTCTCATCTATCTCTTTAGTTGTTATGGGTCTGTTTAGATTATTTATGTCATTTTGATTTAATTTTGGTAGGTCATATATATCTAGAAAGTTACCCATTTCTTTTAGATTTCCTAGTTTTATGGAGAATAGATTTTTAAGTATGTCCTTATGACTCTCTAAATTTCCTCTGGGTCTGTTGTAATGTTTCTCTTTACAGCTCTGAGTTTACTTGAGTCCTCTCTCTTTTTCTTTTGGTTAATTTTGCTAAAAGTATATCAATCTTGTTAAATCTTTTCAAAGAAACAACTCTTTATTTCCTTGATTCTCTGAATAGTTTTCTTTGTTTCTATTTCATTAATTTCAACCTTGATTTTATTGGTGTCTTCCCATCTACTCTTCTTAGGTGTTGTTTCTTCTTGGTTTTCCAAGTCTTTCAGGTATGTCATTAAGTTATTTGTGTGAAATGTTCCTAATTTTCTGGTATAGGCATTTACTGCTACAAAATTTTCTTCTAGAACTATCTGCATTGTGTCCATACATATTTTTTACATTTTATTTTAACTTTCATTCGATTTTAGTAATTTTTTTTACTTCTTTATTGATTTCTCCTGTGATTCAAATATCACTCAGTGATGTGTTGTTTAACCTTCATAAATTTGTGTCCTTTTCCCCCTTTATATTGTTGTCAGTAACTATCTTTATTCCTTTATTTGCCATTCTCAGGAACATTATGATGAGATTTTTAATGTCTGTATTCGCTATATTATCTTGGTTATTCCTGTTGTTTTGTTATTTCACTGAGGTCTGGGCATCCGAACTTGTGTGGTGGTGTGTCTTCATATGCGTAAGTGATCTTGCCCTTGTTGAATGTTTGTTTGTATCTTGTTGGTTATTTCCCCAACTCATCAGGTTATGACCCAGTTTAGTGGTTCTTGGTGCTCAGTTTGGGGGCCACTTCATGTTGACACACAATTTGAGTGAGAAAAAGTGTTCTAAGTTCAACTTTTGAGTTGTTTTCTCAGGATTGACTTCACAGGGTCCTGCATCAACAGGTTGGGATAGAGCTGCTACATGAGCAGGTTGGCTGGTAGAATAGAATGAGAATCCACAAGTCTAGGGCCAGTAGAGGTCAGATGTTGGGGAGCGGGTTTGGGAGTCCCAGGGAAAGAGCTCCAAGTCACAAATCTGAGGAAGGGAGGGAGGAACTTGGGATATCCAGGCTGGGGATTGACTCACTCTGCCAAAAATAGGTACACACCAATGTAGGATGGGATAGGATCCCTATGACCCAGGAAAGCCTGAAGTCTGAGAGCTAAAATGGCAGGTGGTAGGAGTACACACACAGACACACACAGACACACACACACACAGACACACACACACACAGGAAGCCTGAAGTCTGAGAGCTAAAATGGCAGGGTGGTAGGAGTACACACACAGACACACACAGACACACACACACACACAGACACACACACACACACATGCTTTATTATAGGAAAATCTTTAATAAATTCAACCTAAGAAATATAAATAGACTATATTTTCTATAATGCCTCAAGATTTCAGAATCAGGAAAATAATAGTAAGAAGGTGACTAGTTTTCTGGTTACGGAGAAGTGACAGCTCAGAGGCAAGAAAATACACAGTGTTGAGGGATGCTTTACAGTATGATAAACTAGTGTCAAAAACTCAATAGCTCCTAGGACTGCCGCTGTTAATGCAGTACATAATAATAATAGATGTTTGTGTTTGGTGTTGAAATGTCTAAATATGATAAATTATATTTCTAAAAAGAATGACAATTTGAAGGCAAGCATTTACATCCTCTTTTCCAAAACACTGACTAATAACAACAAAGGAAAATATAAAAATGCTCAGACTCTCATAACAGTCTTCATAAATGAAGGATGAAAGGAAGGAGAGTTGACTGTGACAGGATAGGAGGAATAGCCTTTAATATTCTATTGCTTAGTAAGATAACTAGTTGTCATTAATTGAATAGTTCAAATTTGTGCATAAAGAGAATTTATTCCCAAGACAGAGCGATCATATATCTGAGGTGATATCTAATCAGATCATTTTTATATCATATATGTCATATAATGTCATAGTCTGCTATGTACAATTACTGAACCATGGTTAGAAGTAAACTTTTATTAAGAAAATAAATAAAAAACATTAATCGCATTTCTTTGTTCTGCTTGTTCTTTAAGAATTCTCAGAATCAGGGGATGAAGAAATGACTCATCAGGTTCAGAGCACTGGCTGCTTTAGCAGAGGACCTGAGTTTGGTTCCCAGTATCCACATGGTGGCTAACAACAATCTATAACTCTGGTTCCAGGGAATTCAATGAACTTCATGGGTATTGCACAATACAGATGCACTTACACACATGCAGACAATACACTCATACATATAAAATAAAAATAATAAATAAAATATTTTTGAAAAAAAGAATTTTCAGAATCAACGAAGCCAAAAACAGATGACTCCTGGCATTCCGCCTTGGTATGATATGATGTTTCCCTATTGTGGAGAATAAAGAGAAAAGATCAGAAAAACAAAATTGGGAGATCAGAGAGATGAAGGTGAGACTCTGGAAATGATATATTTTAGATGGCTTATCACTGCTGCAACAGCACTGGAAAACCTGGAGACAGATACAATAGCTTATCAAATATATTGCAGCTGATTTATCTCTGGTTAAAAACCTTATAATAATGGTGATGATTATGCTGGTGGTGATAGTGATGGCAAGGTGAGGAAGGATGATGCTACTAGTACTAATAATAATAATTAAGTATCCTATTATAAATGAGGTATGAAATATAGATCAAAGACAAAGGAAGAGGAAGATGAGGAGCAAGAAACATACTAAAAAGAAAAAAAGTGTGAAAAATCTAACTCAGTGTCTCCAAGGATATGTAAAATTGCATATAGTGTCATGTTGTTCTTTTTTTTTTTTTATACACAGCCCTCATACCTTATGAATGAGATTTTATGGTCAAATATCATGATAGGGAACAAATTTCAAACACAGAGAGACTATACACTTCTATCTTTTATAGCTAATCCATCAAAATGACCTACAGGTTAAGGACAGCTTCATAGCATGCTCTCTAAATGTGAACTGTAATAAAATGCTGAATAATTCGTATATTTATAATCCATGTAATTTAGATATGAAATGCTTTGAAAGAACTAGATTCTGAATGGAAAATATATAGGTTCTATATGCAAATAGTTATAAGATGTACCATATTATACTTGTAATACCATAAATTTGACTTTCCATTTCAAGTAATTATTACAATTATGGCACTTGATGTGATAAAAAATAAGAGAAAAATTAGTATTTTAAATTGGTATCATTTTAGGAAGGTGTAACTTCTGCAAAAACAAGCCATAATGTAATAATATTTAAATGACTCAATAATTAATGAGTTTGCTTTAATAATAAGTTTCCAATACTCAGCAGGAGGGAGGAGTAAGATTACTGGTGTGACAATTTCTACAGGCAGTCTTAGAATGGAGCCATTAAAAGACAAAGTATTTAGGCAAGCACCCATGCAGCAATTTTAGAAAAGTAAGCATTGTCCTCAATATAAACATTTCATTTGTTAAAGAAAAAATTGAGTGAGTTTCACAAAAGGTGAAGAAAGACAGCCAGGGTTTGGCACCTACACTTTTCCAACTTAGGTTTATTCTTCTATGGAACACATACCTTGTTACCAAACTGCCTTGTTTTCCTCAGATATGATTAAGAAAAGAAATGCCAGGCCAGGCGTGGTGGCGCACACCTTTAATCCCAGCACTTGGGAGGCAGAAGCAGCCTGGTCTACATAGTGAGTTCCAGGACAGCTGGGGCTACAGGGAGATCGTGTCTCAAAAAGACCAAAAATATCCAATATTCAAAACACAAATGTGCTTACGTCTTACTGACTAGTGGACACTTATTTTTTTTATTTTCATTATTTTTTTAAATTTTGTGTGTGTGTGTGTGTGTGTGTGTGTGTGTGTGTTTACACTTGAGTACAGGTGCCTAAAGGCACATCTGTCCAATGAGACCAGAAGAGAGCACTGGATCCCCTGAAGGTGTAGTTTACAGGTGGCTGTGAGCCTCCCCTGCCCTCCCCCTACCATGTGGATGCTAGGAACTGGACCCTGGTCCTCTGCAAAAGCACATGAGCTTTAAACTGCTGACCCTTCTCTCCAGCCCTGGAAACTTATATTTGAATCACTCTCCATAATTCAGCAAGCTTCAGAATTACTTGTACTTTGTAAAGAGAAGTAGGAAGATAGATTATGGGGAAAGAAATACAAATATTTCTTCTCTTTTACTCATCTTGTGAGGATAAATGATCATAGACAAAGAGATTTAACTGCTGAAATTAGAACTTATAGTGAAACAAAGTCATTCCAGAACACAGGGAGAGCTTTCTCTGTGGGATAAGAGAGGACTAATACATAACAATCAGCTGAAAGTAGGCTTAGCAAAAAAAAAAAAAAAGAAAAGAAAAAAAAAAAAAAAAAAAAAGAAAAAAAAAAAAAAAAAAAAAAAAAAAAAAAAAAAAAAAGACAATTAAATTTTAATCATAAAAAATATTAAAGCAAGAATTTGAAAGAAAATCATCAAAACTAAGATTTTACAATTAGAGATTGACCCAGGAGATCTGGGTGAAGGCTTTCCTATCAGAGTCAGTCTTGCTTATTTAATGCCATTTTACACTGTGACACATCCCATGTATCCATCTTTCACAAAACTGGGGAAAATGAAATAATCTATCTCTATCATTTTTAAAATTTTTCATTGAATTTTGATGTTACTTCATACAGAACATCTCAATTAACTTTATATCCCCTTCCCAACTGGCAATTGCCAATACCTGCCCCGGAAGCTCACATAGTCTGTCATTTGTTTTAAGACCTGTCATGTGAAGTCAGTGTCCTCAGATGTCCTCAGTTCAAGTTAGCTAGCCTGTCAAGAGTCCCTCCCTTTTAGATCAGCAATTCCTCTCCCAACAGTAATCAGCTGCCAATAATTTGAATAACATTAGGGACTGCTTTCTGTTTCCTTAGCTTGGTGCTTGGTTTTCATCTGCTGGAGTTTGCATGGGTCTTGTGCATGCTGACACAATTGCTGTAGGTTCATATGAGAAGCATCCCAGGAGCCTGTAAGACTCTGTTTCCATATGGTGATACACCTCCTCCCTGACTCCTACAATCTTTCTGCCCCATCTTCTAAATGATTCCTGAGCCCTTGGTGGGTGGATTTTAATATAGGATTCCTGTCGAAAGACCCACACTCTGTAGACTATAATTCTCTATGTTTTGGCAATTTGTGACCTTTCAGGATCCTGGTCCTTTGTTTCATGAGGTAGCTTAGTTGATGAGAATTGAAAGATGCATAATTAGTGTTGTCTTCATCCCTTGTTCTATGTTCAATGAGCCTTAGATGTAGAGGTTGCATTGTAGATGTGCCACTTCAGCTTGAGCAATTCACAGACAATTTCTACCACTTGTATCTCTGTATGTTGAAGAAGAAGCTCCTTTGATGGGTGGTGACTGGGAAACTTGTCTCTAAATTTAAGGATACATATTTTGGGGCTGCAGAGTTGGTTCAGTGGTTAAGTTCACTGACTGCTCTTGCAGAGGACCTGGGTTCGATTCTCAATGCCCACATGGTAGCTAACAACCATCCGTAACTCCAGTTCTGGGGAATCTGACACCTTCTTCTGACTTCCACAAGCATTGCACAACATGGGTGCACTTGCACAGATGGAGGAAATACACTCATATACAGAAAATAAAAATAATAAAAATATTTTTTAAAAAGTATTCATATTAGGCAAATAGTAGGAAATTACATTTGTCTAGTGATATGACAGTCCTGGGGTTTTCTCTAAGATCTATGTATGACCTTTCCAACTATGTGTATTTGGCTAGGTTTACACTACCTCACATGAGTTTCCTTTCATTGAATGGGCTATGAGTTTGATTAAGTAGTTAGCTGTTGATTACTCTCAATATAAAAGTGTCACTACTGCACCAATGTCATCTACTGTGCCAGACATTAATGTCATTATTAAACCTTAAAGCTGGAGTTGAACCATTGATTGATGGTCTCCTTTATAAAACTTTCATAGTGTTCTCCAAAGCTATGAGAGCCAACCTTCAGGGATGTGGTTTCTACATCAGTTCCAGCTTCATTGCTTTATTATTGTGTCCAAAGTATGTCCTGTCTTCAACAATAGGGTCTTGCCTTCAAGTTCTGAGAGGCAATCAAGGGTGTGGCATATAATTTTAGGAGTGTCTTGAACTACCCTGGCCAAGAACTCAAAGGAAGGCTTCTCCTGTCTGGCACTGTTTCTTGTTATATAGCCTTCAGCTATACACATGGACTCAGGTAGAGATATTTTATCTGTAATTTTTCAGTAGGTATTAGGACTAATGTGATTCCCTCTGTTTTTCTATAGTAGAAAAACATTACTTATCTCTTATTTCTCCCTATCTAATCATGCAAACCCTCCCCCATTTAAAGTATCCCCATTTCCCCCATTTTCTCCCTTGATATACCTGCCTGCTATGGTCCCACCTCTCTTGAACACCTTCTTCCCCTTTATCCCCATAGCCCTAGCTCTTGCCCTCCCATTTAACTACCCCCATTTTACACACGTCTCCCTTAGTATCTACTGTGAGTGCTGTCCCCTAGTGTTTTCTCTTGGGTTTCTTTTTTCACTTTAGCTCACTGGTTACTTTCAATTTTCCTGGTTCCTGCAGTTACAATAGGATATGCAATCACTATAAGGATTTGGTGCAAATGAGGGAGAACATATGTTGTTTGTTTTTCTGAGTCTGTTATTTCACTTAGTAGAGCAGTTTCTAGTTCCATCCATTTACATGTAAAATTTCAGCATTTCTTCTTTCTTTACTGCTGAATAGAACTTCATTGTGTAAATGTACCACATTTTCATTACCTACTCATCAGTTGAAGGACAATCAGATTTCTTCCATTTCTTAGCTATTGTGAAAATAGCTGCAACAAACAAGGTTCTAAAAGTATCTCTGCAATAGTCCTTTGCGCATATGTCAAGGAGTGGTATTACTGGGTCATATGGTAGATTCATTTTCACTTATTTTAAGAGTTCTTCACACTGTTTTCCATAGGGGTTGCATGAGTTTCCAATCTCACCAGCAATGAATGAGATTTCTGCTTTCTCCACATCCTAACCAGAATTTGGTATCATTTGTTTCATTTATGTTCCATTGATCTATGGGTCTATTTCTGTGCCAGCACCATGCTGTTTTGATTTTTATAGCTCTGTAATATAGTTTGAGATCTGGTATAGTATTTCCTCAGCACTGCTCTTTGTGCTAAGGGTTGCTTTGGCTGTCTGTGGTCTTTTGTGCTTCCACATGAATATTAGAAATATTTTTCTAATTCTGTGAAGTATGTCATGGGGATTTTGATTAGGATTGCATTGAATCTATGTATTGCTTTTGGTAGGATGGTCATTTTAACAATATTAATTCTTCCAATCCATGAGCATGGGAGAGCTTTTGTCTTCCTGAATCTCTTTCTTTAAATACTTAAAATTTTCATTGTAGAGGTTTTTGATGTCTTTGGTTAGATTTATTCTGAGATTTTTTTTTTTTGAGGCTATTGTGAAAGTGAGGGTTTCCCTGTACTCTTTCTCCAATTGCTTGTTATGAGTATATAGAAAGGCTACTGATTTTTGTAGATTAATTTTGTAACCTGCCACTTTACTGAAAGTGTTAATCAGTTCTAAGAGTTTCCTGGTGGAATTTTTGGGATCTCTTCATTATAATATCATGTCATCTGGATAAAGAGATAAATTGACCTCTTCTTTTCAACAATTATTACTCCTTTCATTTCCTTCTCATTTCTTATTGCTCTAACAAGAGTTTCAAGCACTATGTTATGGACATCCTTGTCTGTTTCCTAATTTTAATAGGAATGCTTCCAGTTTTTCTCCATTTAGAATGATGTTGGCTGTGGGTTTGTTGTATATAGCTTTAACTATGTTGAGGTATGTTCCCTCCAGTCCAATTCCCTTTAGTAATTTTATAATGAATGCATGCTGAATTTTGCTAAAAGCCTTTTCTGCATCTATTGAGATGATGTGGTTTTTCTCTTTTAGTCTATTTTTATGATTGATGATATTTATTGACTTGTGTATATTGAACCATCCCTGCACCTCTGGAATAAAGCCTACTTGATCATGGAATGACGTTTTTGACATACATCTCTATGCAGCTTGCAAGTATTTTGTTGTTGATAATTTTTGCATCTATATATTCATTAAGGATATGGGTCTATAGTTTTCTTTTTTGGTTGTCTTTACCTGGTTTCAATGTAAAGACACTTAATAGTTGTCAGTTGGCTTAATAGAAGGAATTTGAGAGTTTTCCCTTTGTTTCTATGTTTCTGAATAATTTAAACAATACTAGTTGTAAATACTCTTTAAATCTGTGAGAGTTATGTTGTAAATCCATTTGGGCCTGGGTTTTTTTTGATCAGGAGATTTTACAATACTTTTTCAATTCGCTTATATAGTATGGGTCTGTTTAAACTGTTGATCTCTTCTTGGTTTAGCTTCGGCGAGTCCCGTCCATTTCTTTTACATTTTCAAATTTAATAGACTATAGGTTTTTAAAGTATTCTTTTATAATGTTCTGAATCTTTTTAGTGTCTGTTTTGATGTTTCCCATTTCCTCACTGATTTTATTTATTTGGATTTGCTTTTTTTAATTTTGTTTAACTGGGATAGTCATCTGTCTATCTTGTTTACTTTTCAAAGAACCAGCTTTTAGATTCATTGATTCTTTGTATTGTTTTCTTTGTGTCTATTTTATGAATTTCTGCTCTGATTTTTGGAATTTCTTCTTGTCTGCTGAGTTTGAGTTTCATTCATTCTTGCCTTTCCAGAGTCTTGAGTTGTAATGTTTAGTTATTGGTCTGTGATCTTTCTGTTTTTCAATGCAGGCACTTAGAATTATAAACTTCCCTCTTGGGACTGCATTTAATGTGTATCAGAGGTTCTGTGGTGTTGAATTATCATTTTCCTTTAGTTCCAGGAATACTTTTATTTCTATCTTAATTACTTCTTTGACCTATTCATCATTCAGGAGTGTGTTGTTTAATCTCCAGGAGTTCATGTACTTACCAGGATTTCTCTGGGTGTTGATTTTAAGCTTTATTGCACTGTGATCTTATAGAATACGTGGAACTATTTACATTTTTTGTATTTATTGAGGCTTGTTTTGTGCCCCAGTATGTAGTCAATTTTAGGGAAAGTTGCATGGGGTGCTGAATAGAAAGTGCATTCTTTGATTGGTGCTTAGTTGGAATATTTGGTAGATATCTGTTAGGTCCATTTGATATATGGTATCATATAATTCAGATGTCCCGAATTTATTCTTTGTCTGATTGACATGTCTAATGAAGGCAGTTGGGTACTGAAGTCCCCTAGTAATATTAAGTTGAGGTTAATCTGTGTCTTAAATTCCTGTGGTATTATTTTTATGAAATTGGTTGCACCAGAATTTGTTGTATATGTTCGTGATTGTAATATCTTCTTGATCAATTGTTCCTTTGATCAGAATGAAGTGACCATCTTTATCTCTTCTGATTGGTTTTAGTTTGAAGTCTATTGTGTTAGATATTAGAATTCTATGTGCTTCTTTTGTTTCTGTAGGCACATATTTTCTAATCTGGAGAAATGTCCTTCTACTATTCCATTTAAGATCTGGTCAACACCATTAATCTGAAATTCTTCTTCCTCTATGCCTATGATGCATAAATTTGTTATTGTCATAGCGCCTGGCATTTCCTGCATATTCCATTACTGTTTTTTTTTTTTTTAATTTTCATAACCTTTGCTTGAGTGATCCAGTTTCTCAAAGTTATCATCCTGTCCTGATGTTCTGTTGTCCATTTTTTTCATTCTAATGGTGGGATTTTCTCCTGTTGTTTCAAATTTACTTATTGAGTTTTTTACTTCCTTCTTTATTTCAGCCTGAGTTTTCTTTAATATTTCTATCTCTTTTGTGAATTCAGTAAGTTTATCCCTTCTTCCTTTTAGTTTTTTTATTTGTTTGTGCATTATTTAAATTTGTTGAATTCTTTCATCATGTTTATGATTGTTCTTTTAAGTGTGTATCCTGGGCTATCTCTAGGGGGTTCTCCTTGTAGAAATCTTCTATAGCACTGATGGTGTTTGGTAGGATCATATTATTTTTGTTTTCCATATTATTATTTTTTCACTGTGGTTTTGGCATGTGGATTTCTTTTGTTCTTGGTGATTTTGCTATGAAACTCAAGCCCTCCTTGGTTGAGTCAAAGTCTGCTTCTGTGTGCACTATTGCTGTGCCTTGATTATTTTCTTATTGGGTATGTAAACCTGGTTAGTCTAGTCTTCAGGTTCTATCTTTTGATTTCATATTAGAAAGACAAGGTGGCTTCACTCCAGCTACTCAGGAACTCTTACAGAGGAGTCAGACATCAGTCAGGTACTCTCAGTTTCCCCCTAAGGTATGGGCTCCTACTAGAGAGCATAACTTTGGAAGCTCTCTAAGATGAGGCCCAATTTAGGCACTCTCGTGAAGTCTGCTAAAGTCTGGGACCCTACTGAAGGGCAGAGAAGCCTTGCCCTGTGGCAGTGTGAGGGACCACAAGTTGTCCCAATGTAGGAGTATGAGTACAGTGGGATTTGGGAAAGCTTGCCACCAAACGGAGGCCAGATCAAGGCACTCTCAGGCAATCTGCTAAGGTCTGGGCCACTATTGAAGGGCTGAGAAACCTAGACCTGGAAGAGTGGGAGGAGCCACACATGGGCCCAAAGTAGGGGGATGGTCAGGGCATGATTTGGGGAAGCTAACCGCCATGTGGTGGCCAGATTCAGGCACCCTCTAACAGTCTGCTAAGGTCGGGGCCCCTACTCTATTTTTTCATTTTCAATTTATATATCTTTACTCTTAATCTTCTTTACTTGTTAAAATATTCTTCCTCCTCTAAAGCATGAATGAGTGTTATCTCTGTCTCATAAAAAAATCCAAAATATATTTCTAAGTATGCTATAAGTTAGTTAGGAAAGCACTTTAGGATTTCTACCAGAATTCAGCTCGATAATAAAAAGAAGTAAAAATATTATTTATTCAATGACATGGGAATTAACTCAGACCATACAATTGTTTTCTTTCTTCCTTTGTTTATTCGTTTTGCTCTTTTTTTTTTTTTTTTGAGATATCAGGGATCTGCCTCTTCCCTGCAGAGTGCTAAGATTAAAGGTGTGCACCACCACACCCTGCTTTTTAAAAAATCAATTGTTATAATTGCTGGTTGTCATACAGGGAATAAACACAAAATGCTTTTTACTTTGAGAGCTGCTATTTACATTTTCTTATTGAAAACTTTTATCAGTGACAGGATAGGAATACTGAACAAACTGAAACAGTTGAAAAAAAAGTAGTGAAAGTTCTAGAATTGAAATTTGATGTGAAGCAATAGATTTTGTTCGATGGTGGCTAAAACAATGGGCATTGGATTAAGAATAAACATTTTGTAGTCTATTGGTTACCAAATTAAAGACACTGTGCAAGTTACTGCAGCTCTTTTAGCCAGATCTGTGTAATTTCTCCTCTGCAAAGCCTACTTATTAATGTAACCTTCACTGGAATTTGGATGAGAATATGAAGCCAATGTCCTAACTTGTGTAGTAGTTCACAAAGCTGATATGCAGATCAAGAACTCAAATCTCTCTGTTTCTCTCATCTTGTCTCTGTACACACACACACACACACACACGGTCTAAAGAAAATTAAGTGAGTAGAGAGATGACTCAGTGGATAACAGCACTGACTACTCTTGCGGAAGATTCAGGTTTTATTCTCAGCATCCATATGGTGGCTAACAATTGTCCATAGCTTCAGTTCCAGGACTTTTGACACCTTCTTCTGACTTCTGCAGGAATTGCATGACACTGGTGCACTTGCATACATGCAGGCAATATAATCATACACAGAAGATAAAATTAATAAATAAAATATCAGTTAAAAGAAAAATTGAAAATATTTTGACTTTTTGATATATCAGAATTTTAGACAGAAATTCTAATGTGTGGAGAATATCATTGCACTAAGTGCTTACACAGACAAGCAAAATAAAGAAATAAATCTGGAACTTCATCTTACAAAATTGGAAGCAAAGGAGAGCATAAATACAGTGCAGGCAAAGAAAATGGAGTAATGAAGGTAGGATAAGAAATCATTGAGATTATAAGGTAAGTTTGTACAAGTATAATTTTTCATTCAGACATTAAACTTTGGATAAATTGCTTCTGTGGCACATAGTATAATATTTTTGTTTGATAGAGGAAAATATTAGTGATATATATATAATATGCTGCAAATATTGATCTTAGCATCTTATTCTGTATTAAATTGCCTGCCTTTGTATGGGTTTTTAACCTTAATTGTATGATCTAATTTATTATTTGTATGAATTTGTGAATTTGTGTAATGAGGTTTATATTTTGGAATTGGTGGTTCTATTCATAATTATAATTCCAGATGAACCATTGTTTTTCTAATTATTCCGGTACATTTATTTTTTACAGAAAATTCAAAATATAAAATTAAATTTCCTCTCTAGTCTTCCTTTTCTTACTGATCACCTTTATATCATTAAATATGATTACATCTAATATATTTGACTTCAGTTTCCATTCAGTAAATAAAATAAATATCAAAATTCCCTACTATGTTGGGTCAGATTTCCATGAAGTCCCATGTGTCAAAAGTTTCAGTTTAGGGTCTGGATGCCTCACTGCTCTCGCATCTGTGATGAAGCATAGCATCATGAGCAGGAAGGCTCTGGAACAAAGCTGCTTACCTCATGTCATCTGGGAAACAGAAGGAGAGATGGGGATAGCTCGCAAATCCCTTTCCAGGGGCCTACTTCCTTAACAGCACCACTGGCTGGGAACCAAATTTTCAACACTTGACCTTCGGGAGACATTAGAGATTCAACATAGGAGGGCTTGGGTTATAAACCAAGAAAGAGACACTTTCCTAGCACATGCAAAGCTTTAGGTTAAATTCCCAGCAGTATAAGCAAGAACAAAGACCCAGACCATAATATCAACCAAGTGTAGAAAAAAGGACCTTGATGGCAGCTACACTGTAATATTCCCAGATAATGATCACACAAAGCAATGATGCAATTACTTAGAAGAAGGAAAAACAGTCTTCAGAAATGAAATAAAAAAGGAAGAAAAAAAAGAGGAAGGAAAAGGGAAGGAAATAGAAAAATAAAAATCAAAGCACACCTCTGATGGCTAATGTGGTTAATTTCTTCATTATCTTTAAGAATTCTGGCTCAAACACCAATTCTCCCCTCTCCTGGATAAAATGCATTAGGCTATCCAATCATCAAATCATTCTCTCTTCTTGATAGCATCCTGTCAGACCCCACTCTGCTTCTCTCTTAATCACTACTCAGAAGCCCTTCTCCACACGAAGCCTCTCTTCTTTCTGTAATTAGATGGCAACTTTCCTGGGTCATGCTCTTCCATGGAACAGAAGCTCATTAAATCTGAGGTGATGATTAATACAATCAATGGAATAAACATATACATTTTAAAAATAGTAACTTTTATTTTATGTGTGTGTTTAGCCTGCATGTATGTAAGTGCACCCATGTCCTTCAATGCTCACAGAGGTCAGAAGAGGGCGTCAGATCCCCTGGAACTGGAATTGCATGCTGGGAATCCAACCTGGGTCCTCAGCAAGAGGAACCATTGCTCTTAACCAGAGCCATCTCTCCAGTTGAGCCATCTCTCCAGCCCCCACAAGCACATTTTTTAGACATGAAAAATGAACAGAGGTTACCCATAAAAAAGGACTATTCCATAAGGTTGCCAACTATAAATAGGCATATACTTTCCTCAAGGGCATTTTTCAGTGAAAAGCAAAAACAGAAAGAATAATATTAAAAGTATCTTGATTAGGACTTCACACATATGAATTCTTCAAAAGTAAATAATAATAGATAACCCCCTTTTTTAGTTTAATTTTTGATATTTTAAAATACAAAAAATTTCCAACTGAAAAATAATAAAGAAATTATGATGAAGCTAAAAACACTTCAGTAATTTACTAAAAAACCTGGAAAAGTTCATGCCAAGCTATGAAAATTAGGGAATTTACATAAAGGATTAATTAATACTTATTAATTTTCATTTAATTTTCCATACCCTGTGTTTTCTATTTTTCAAAAACATTTCTGGGCATGGTGGCATATGCCTTTAATCCCAGCACTTGGGAGGAAGAAGCAATTGAATCTGTGTGAATTTGTGGGCAACTTCATCTTAAAAAAAAATACAGAATAGAAGCAGTACTTGAAATATAAAATATATAGCTGTATATATCTGCAACATAAAAATCAACATGAAATTCTGCAATGTTCTTCATGTTATACATTAACCTGCTTAGTATTTCAATACCACTCCTGAATGCAAGGTGTCAATTAGCTGACCTCTCTGAAAATTTTGCCAATAGAAAAAGTGGACTATATGAGCCTGAGGAGGTAGCTCAGTGGGAAAACAACTTTCTGTGCAATCACAAGGACCTGAGTTCAGTCCTCCAGCACCCATGTAAAAGCCAGGTGTGGTGGTGCATGCCTGTAGTCCCAGTGGTGGGGAATTACATACTAGAGAAACAAGGGACTCATTGGCCCTTAACTCCAACAGAATCAGTGAGCTCCAAGTTCACTGAGAGACACTTTCTCAGAAAGCAAGGTTGTGGGCCCAGCAAGATTGCTCAACAGCTAAAGACACTTGCCAGAAAACTTGAGGGCCTGAGTTCTGTCTACAAGATCCATATAATAGAATGAGAAAGCTGGCTCCTGCAAGTTGCACTTGACCTACTTGTTTGCACATACGCACACACGCACATAAATAAATGAATTGTTTTTTTAATAATGAAGAGTGATAGAGAAACACTTCAATGTTGACTTCTAACTTGCACAAGAACATGCACAGCTGAGCATGCCCAATTACATGTGCATACACCCAACACTGAACTATTTATAAAAACCTGCATTCACTATACAGATTTGAGGTATAACTTTTGTTTCCCCAATTTTTACTTTCCTTTGGGAGATAATTCACAACATTACTCTGTGATTGATCTGAAGATTTATGTCAACCCACAGTGTAGTTAGTTCTTTCCACTACAATAGTGCAGCAGTATAGATAAGTTTATAACTTGACCATTAATATTGAATATCCTTGCTGAAAAAATTCCTCTCTTGAAACATATATCCTCCTTGTATTTGATATGATTCTGAGTTGACATGAAAACTGAACATCTTACTGGTGCTTAAAACAGTCACAGGTGGTCTCTAGAATAGCACTGTGTGTTTCCATTTGAGGATTCCATTGTTTATATCAATGCTATGAATAATTAAAAATAAATCTGTCAGACCAGTAATTATAATAACCCACACCTGGCTCTACAATAAGAAAAAGTTACTCCAACTGCCTAAAATGATAGGAACTTAATCCTGTGATGGATGGGAGAGCAGGATAATCCTTTAGCTTCTGCTTTAACTCTGAGGGAAGTAGCACCTTTTGGATACAATTAGTGCTTTGTTTTACACTATTCTCTTTCAATGTTAAGATTTGTGTTCATTTTCAAAGCTTCTGAAATAATTCTTCCTTATAATAAAGAAATATTTGGGGGAGGAATAAATTTTAACCTTCATGGTGAGATGTTTTACATGTATCACCAGGAAGTAAAGATGCATGTAATTATACACAAATACCAACAAATATTTGCAAGATCAATCTACAAGTATCTATGCCCATAGAAAAGTACATTTAGGTGGGTGGATACATTGTTCAGTGGTTAAGAGAGTAAACTGCTCTTGTACAGGATCAGAGTTGTAGCCCAGCACTCATGTCAGGAGACTCACAACCACCTGTAATTTCAACTTCAGAGAACATAACTCTTTCTTCTAGACTTTATAGGCACCAGCATTCACATGAGCTGATAGTCCATGGCATATATGTATAAATATGTAAAATTAAAAATAAAAATAAATCTTTAAAAAAAAACTACATTTAAGCATTCCTTTACACTTTGTTTTAATTTCGGGGTCAGCAAGAAATAACGTGTCAATTCAAACCTACCTTGCTTTTAAGAAATGGAATTAATTTTTTTATATCACACAGTCTGACTTTACAATGTGAAGTAAAGCTTACCATAGACTAAAAGAGGATTTTTAAATGATAATCTTAATGACAATAAAAGACAAATAAATACAAGTGAGGTATGACATTTTAGGAATATTTTACTCAAAATACATAAAAACAGTGAAGTAAATACAAATCTTCTGCTAAGTAATACATGTAATACCATGCTACTTTTTATTATAGACTATATCAAAAAGATGTGCATTGTATGGTGATCCTAGTTAATAATATGCTTTCCATATTTTCAAACTGCTAAAATAATACAGTTGTAAAGAACTGAGAATTTCATACATGAGAATAATTTGTTTTTATCAAATTCACTCTTGCATTCCTTCTCCAATCCCTCCCATATCCCCCCATCACTTTTCCCTCCCATGTTCATGTTCTTTTTCAAATGCACTGAGTTCATTTGGTGCCACCATGGTGTGCAGAGGGACAACCTCTGCAGCAAAGGCAGTCTACCAGGGGCCACGTGCCAGAAGAAAATGGTCTCCCCCTTCTCCAGCCAGCCATCGATTGCCAGTCGTTCTTGGAGGGAGTATATATTTCTGCCACTGTAGAAAAAGGAAGAAAAGTCTCAGCAGAGAGTGCTCTAGAAAAGGCCTAATTATGTTTCTTCACACCTGCAGAAGGCTAAAAGGAAATTGGAAATGTCCCCTCTGTGCCAGAAACTATTCATAGCTCTTTCACTCTAACAGTTTCTGTGGTCTTCACAACTGCGTTTACAATGTACCTTCAAGGATCCGTATCACCTCAAATAAGAAAACTAGGCATCGAGTGAGTGATGGAGACTGGACTCACACTCAGATATGTTGAGTCTATGCTCACACCACTGTGCTAAACAATCTAACTATGGAAAGAAACAAAATGATAACAGGGGAACAAAATCTGCTAAGTTTATAAGCAGAGGAACTTTCAAGGTTTAAAGCTACCATTAAATTCTTATCATATCAGGATATGAGGCATGAGGGAACTTTCCCAGTCAATGCACATATACAGGAGCAAAGTGTCTGCATGTTCCAAAGACCCTACCTTTATTGTTATTTTATTCTCACTGTGGGTTTGACTTCCCTTATGGGCTTTTTAAGAGGATCATGGAAACAAACTAAAAAGAGACTGAAGGAGAGTCCAGAAAACAGGGATTCAGCATAAATGTCCCACAAAGACACGTGCTATATTAGAATGATATTTAACATTGTAAAATGGGAACACATCATTTTCTAGTCACTTCCTAAAGTAGTGCCCTTTGTAATGTGAAAGTAGTTAAAGCTTTCTTAATATAATAATATTGTTGTGTCATTAATTTGATCGATAGATTTCATATAAAAGATGTCCTTAGTTTGTAGCAATTGACAAATGAATTCTAGCAATTATAATTTTTGAAATGTAAAGTAGTCAAGATAGTTTTGAAAGGGAACAAGGTCAGAGAATTTCTACTAACTCATTTTAAGATTAATTTTAAAAGGACAGAAAACAAGATAGTGTTATTAAATCATGTTATTCTGCATGTGCAGAAGCAGACACATGCATGAAAAGTTAACTAGAGATTCTAAAGCAAGTCGAGATTATCTTTTCAATAAGCACTGCTACAGCAGATATATATATATATATATATATATGGAAAGATGAGCTAGAATGAATTCCTCAAGCAAGTAACAAAATTAATTCAAAGTAGATCAAAGGTCTTGAACTAAAACTGAAAGCCATAGAACTTGTTTAGGAAGTATGAGATCACGTGTGGTGGTGCATGCCTTTAATCCCAGCACTCAGGAGGCAGAAGCAGTGTATCTCCGTGAGTTCGAGGCTAGTCTGGTCTACATAATGAGTTCCAGGCCAGCTAGGACTACAGGGAGACCCTGTCTCAAAAATGCAAAAGAGAGACAGAGAGAGAGAGAGAGAGAGAGAGAGAGAGAGAGAGAGAGAGAGAAACAGAGAGAGACAGAGAGAGAAACTTATGAACTTTGCTTTGAATTAGAGAAAGTTTTCTTAGATAGTTAGATATATTACCTAAACCCAATCTATATGAAAGCAAATTGAAAATTGAATTTCATGAAATGAAAGAATTCTGTTTTCCAAATCACACTGAGAGAAAGCATGTGCAGGTTATGTAATACATCACTTGGACCCAGAATATATACAAATAACACTTAAATTTCAATAATAATAAGACAAAAATTAATAAAAATCTTTTTAAATATAGAAAATATTTAGTAGATATTTTATCAAAGAAGAAATATGAATGGCAAATTAACTCATGAACAGAACATTCTTTCAAATTTTTAAAAACGTATTTTTTATTAGGAAATGTAAATTGGAATCACAGTTAGATACTACTACCTATCTATTAAAATGCCTAAGATTGAAACAAGGACTGAGAGCAATTGATGCAAGGGTGTAGAACACTCAAAAGCCCCCTAGGCTGCTGGGCACTTAAAATGGCAGCCTGAATATCAGTTGGGTACAGCTTTCTCACATTTCTACATCTTTCCAAGTAAATAAGCACTTATATGAACTGCAAGGGAGAAAGCTTCAAATCCTACTGTCAGTGAATGTGTCTAGTTCCCTCCTCCAGTTGTTCCTGCAGCCTGGTGATTGTGTACTTTTTATGAGACTGGGTGTGAGTAGTCTGCTATAGTTTCTTCCACCACTTCTCTTGGTGAAGCACCTTGTCTTCCAGTCAGAGGACAACTGCTCCCACCACAACTGGTAGAGCAAATACAATGGACCCTTACACATGAGAGAGTCAACATCAAACTGTCATGGCCTGATAGACACCACCTTCCTTTGCATGAGTAGACCTGGTATGCAAGATGCCGCCACACACAGGCACGTACTCCGCTGTCCACAACACACATGCTTAAACTTCTAAAGTGTCACTGATTTTGTGCAGCCAAGCCCTGAGCCCAAACTCACCAATCACAACTACAGAAACTGTGGAGAGAAAATGCTAATATGTCCAGCTACAAATAAAGGGAAACTTGTATGAGAATCCAAGACAACTTCAGTGGAGCATAATGTCAGATCTCCAGTTATTTAAAGAGCGTCTATTAAAAGTGATGGAGATGTCCAGTCTGCCAGTCACAGAAGAAGAATAGAAATATGAAAAGATAAAGTAACATGACCTGGAAATATCTCACCAAACCCTATTAATTTATGATACGTATTAATGTAAAGCATCTATTTTTGGCATTTTTGAGAAAAGTTTCATTTTTGTAGCCGTAGCTGCCCTAGAATCTTCTATGTAGACTGGATCGCCTTAAACTAGTGAGGATTTTTTGCCTCTGTTTTCTAAGTGCTGGGATTATATGTGTGCTCTACCATGCCCAGGTTATATGGTGCTGGGAACTGAACCCAGGAACTCATGCATGCTGGGCATGAAGTTACCACCTGAGGTGTACTCCCACACCCTAAAAGAATCTATTTTTGAAAAATGAAAAAAGTAAAGAAAATTTCACTTTGTTCAAGTTTGTTAATGTGAAGTTCAAGAAGATACAATATAATCTATAGTGGTAAAAGGTCCATCAGTATGTGTGTGGTAATTACAGTCAGACATAAAATGAATATTCTCATTATCTAAAGTACAGTAATATCTTTACTAGTTTATACATAATTAAAATTTATTATATTACTCTTTAACTTACACATTTTTGGTATTTAATTCATAACTAAATTAAATAGTTTAAAAATAAAACTTTTATTTACTAAGAATTAATCTTATTTTAAACCTAAATACTAACCTAAGCTTATCTATGACATTTTTATTAATATTATGCATTAAACAAATCCCTGGCTGGCTTAGGCCACAAACACAGTGTTTACAATGTGTTCAGTGCAAAAAAAAACAACTGAAAATATCAGTGAATGGTCCTAATCCACTGACATCTCAGAGTTGATATGGTTCCTTCTGTACGACTCCTGGATTACCTCCCATAGAGAAATGAAAACATGTTAAGCCTGAGAATCAACTTTTCTTCCATTCTGTGCTGTGACCTGCTGCTTGTGGTCCATCTTAAATTCCTTTCTTAAAGCCAATAAATGTTATGGCATTTAATAAGCTTCTCCATTACACCCCAAAAACACAACTACCACTCATTATTCACAGAATAAGTTGCAAGTACTTATTTGAGTGTTTCTTCTGTTTTTAAGATTTGTTTTATTTATGCATTTGTGTATGTATTTGTGTGTATACATATGAATGCAGATACCCTCAGAGACCAGAAGAAGGCATTGGATCTCCTAGAGCTGGAGTTACAAGTGGTTGAAGCCACACCAGATGGGTGCTGGGAAAGGAGTTCTGTCCTCTGAAAGAGCAACAAACACTCTAAACTATTGAGCCACCTCTTCAATCCCTTCACTTTCTTAATTCATCTTTCTTTCACTATCTACTGAGCAAGGTTTTATTTTATTTGAATATTTATTTCACTGACGTGATTAATTTTACAGATCACTTGGCTAAGCTACTACCCACAATTATTTAACAAAACACAATGCTAGTCATTGATACTAAAGTCTTAGGTAACTGATCAAAACCCATAATAGATTACTTTAAATAGAAGAGATTATCTTGCATATTTGATATGCTGAATACCTGCAGGTTTGATTCATGGGATGAACATAATGGAAGGACATAACTAGTTTCCTAAAGTTGGTCTCTGACCTCCACATGAATGTGTTGGCACAAGTGTGCATCCAGACACATAAAAATAATAAATAATTTTGCTTCAAAAAAGGAACTTTTGAGTGGGACAGAATTCAGTGTTTTCATTCATAATAGCCATGTTTAAGGCTCTGGGTTCAATTCCCTGTACTATTTAAGACAAAAGTAACTGAGAAAAAGGGATAAATTTATACAAAATATGAATGAAGAACTATCAATCTAGGAAATGACATGGGCGATAAATAAAAAGTGCACAGAATAAGTAGCTTGAACTTTAGTTACCCTAGAAATCAATAATTAAAATAAAAAATAATAAATTAGCAAATACCTGAAGATGAGAACCATTTCATTTGAAAAGAAATTTAAACTGTGACAACACTTGAAAACACCTGCAGTTAACTAGAAGCTTTCTTTTTGTGGATGATCCACTGCAGAGATACTTTGTTTTATTATTTTTTAAATAATTTATTGAGAATTTCATACAGGCATATGAGCATATAAGGTGTTTTGATCAAATCCATGCCCACTCCCTCCCCTCCAACTCCTCCCATATCTCCCAATCACTTTTTTCAGATAACTTCATGTACTCTTTCTTCTTGTTGTTTTTTTCCCTATGGGGCTTTTGGCTACTCTAACATGCCCCCTTCTGAAGAGGTAACCCTAAAATCTTTTAAGGATTAGATAAGAGCTCCCAAATACTTTTGACATTTTTGGCCTTTGGAACAGAGTTGTTGCTAAGAGGCCTAAGGACATACTGACTTTTAGGCAAGAAACTGGCTACTTTTCTTTGGGGTCTTTTTACACTACTGGCTAGCCAATTCCTACCTCCTATTCTTATCACACCATCCTCTGAAGAGGTTACTCAGCTTGCAAATAGGGAATGAGCCACAGACGACTCTGGCTTCTTCCCTGCTGAACAGGGACACAGGGTAAGGCAATTGGGGTACCCCTTCAGTGGGTCTATCTAAAAGACTCCCAAATTGTGTAACTCTCCACCATGTGGAGGCAGGATCCAGGCTCTCTCAGGCAGTTCCTTGAGTTCTCAGCCCCTACACCTCTCAGAGGGAGGCCTGAACAGTTACTCTCTGGCGGTCTGCTGAGATCCCAGCTGCTACACAGATGGAGATTGGAACCTATTCTCCTGCAGATATATTTGTACTTCAGGTTTTATTTCAGTGTTTCTAAGATGTATTTTTTAATCTTCTGTAATATGGAGAAAGGGATGAGGGATTTTGTATACAACACTAATAAGACACATCCAGGGGTTACAGAATCCCACTGGTATGTGTGGTAATTATGCCAACATGATGATCACCTGAACAAAAAACTGACTGAGTCTTGAATTAAGTTTTTTAGAGTGGGCCAGAACCGGAGGACACTACCTATTTATTAGAACCATATTTCCAGAATTGTGCCAATGGATCGCTCTTGTCCCCTCAACCTGTCAAGATGTAGCTGTCTGTGATGATGGAACTGTCTCTAGAACTCTGTTTCTCCCACTGTGTCTTCCCATCTCACTCACCACCCTCATTAGGTCACACCCATAAATTATTCAAAATGATTTCTCCAGCTTCGTTGGGGAAGTACAAGTTCAAATTTGACTCCACTCTTAATTTTAACAGATCACTTGGCCTTTTCATAGTATCTTACTCATCCAAAGCCATGTGCCCTTTCCCAGTCTCCACCATGTCCAAAGAAGAAGGCTGGGTACATGGCTGGCAGCACTGTGATATGTTAATTCTCCAGAAACTCACATTCATTCATTATCTTTTTGGGTGGAGTACCAAACTGGGATTACCAAGGGGACACCTCGTCATCAGACTGAGGAGCATATAGTTTTGCTGAGGTTAGTAAAAAGTTATTAGTCCAGGTTATGTCCATTAATAAAAGTCACTCCTACAGTATATTCTAAAATTTTTGAGAAGTTTCTGCAATTTTGTTATAAATAAAAGAACCAGATCAGTTACACATTTCTAGATTCTTCCTAAGTCATTCTCTGTGCAGTTTTGGTTAAATTTTTCATTGTAATTTTTTTTGTCATTTGTTTCCTAATTTCACTGTGATCTTAGGATGAATATTAACAAAATCTCTCTTTATAGATTACTTTTGACCTGAATCGTGGCAGTTGCTTCCAATTTTTCACATAATTTTGATATACATCTTTGTCTTATTTGAATTTTTTACTTTATGTGTACACATTTTGTTTCCACTTTGGTAAATAAGCAATGTGACCCTTGTATGAAGTCATAAAATAAATGTGTCTTTCCTCAAGTGATTCAGAAATTAAATATATTTTTGTTCACATTGTAATAAAACCAAAGGAAAAACTAGGTCTGGGAAGATGGTTCAGCAGCTAAGAGGTCTTGCTACTCTTTCAGAGTACCCATATTCAGTTCCCGACACCCACATTGGGCAGCTCACAACCACCTGTAACTCTAGTACTGGAGATACAACCCCTTCTGGCCTTCACAGGCACCTGCACAGGTGTGTGTATCTACTGACAGGTAGGCACATTTTCATACGTATACATAAAAATAAACCTTGAAAGTTATATTTTCTCTATTACTTCTCTATTACAGCATTACTGCTGTGTAGGCCAGAAAAAGGTGTTTGATCCCCTGGAACTAGAGTTACACACAGTTGTTAGCTGCCCTATGGGTGCTAGGAATGTATCCTTGGTCCTCTGGAAGAGTAGCCAGTGCTGAACCTTCTCTCCAGGCCCACATCGTGTAATTTATAATTTTATAAAAGGCTTTATTTCTGCCTTTTTGTTGAAACTATATTTCACTGGGATGCTTCCTTCTCTGAATGCTATAATAGCCCTATGTTGGAATGAAGTTACTGCTGGCTCAGGCTTCATTCCAGATGTCATCTGCTGCAAATGGAAACTGCAACTACCTACCTTGAAACCAAACCTACCTATCATCTCATCTAAAACACTACCACCTTGAATGTAAGGCTGCTTTTAGCATTTCTATTTTAAAGTTTCCCTTTTTTTTTCTTAAAGTGTTGGTGGTCTGCTTGGGTATCTTCCAAATAATCCCCCTGTATTGTTTACATTTATCATTACTGTGACAAAATACCTCACACAATCAAATTTTGATTCATGGTTTAAGAATAGTGTGTCCTGGAAGAAAAGTCATGGTATCAGGAATGGCAGGCAGCTGGCCACACTGTGTCCTGACTCAGAAAACAGTGAGAGATGAATGGAGACTTTCTGCTTCTTTCCTTATTGTTTGGTCCAGAACTCTATCTCATGGGATGATGTCACTCTAGGTGGGTTTTCTCCCTCCAGTTAAGCCTAAAGACAAACCCACAAGTGTGTTTTCTGTGTGATTCCAAATCCAGTCAACAATGGTCCTGTGTGATTCCAAATCCAGGCCAGTTAACAATGGTCCTGTGTGATTCCAAATCCAGGCCAGTCAGCAATGGTCCTGTGTGATTCCAAATCCAGGCCAGTTAACAGTGGTCCTCTGTGATTCCAAATCCAGTACAGTTAACAATGGCAATCAGCCATCACACTTTCATTTTATCCTTTTTAAAGGTTTCATTAGAATGTTAGAAAATTTTATAGCATATAAAAAATAATCACTTAATTTATCTTAATGACAATATTCCAACATTTTTTTTGTAAAATACACTAATCTGTTTCTCAGCCCAGATTAGTGTTATTGTTATCTGATATTCAGAATTTTAATTCTTGTAGAGATTCTTTAAGCTTAGTTTAGTACTTACAGAGCTTATAAACATTTTAATTAGAAGGGATACTGTAAAAGAAATCTTACAAATTGTTGTTATAACAGTAAAATGAAATTTAAGACTCACTATATTTGGAGTTAATTAGCAATAATTGTTAAACTGTATGTGGAAAAGAAAATAAATAATACAAGATTTTTCTTAAAAAAAAACATCAAATCCATCTCCAAACACAGAATTATTAAGAGATAATCTACTTCATCTTTAAAAGAGAAGCTAATGGGACTGGAATGATGGCTCAGGGTTAATATCACTTGCTGTTCTTACAGAGGACTCAAGTTCAGTTCTCAACACCCTTATCAGGCAACTCACAATGACCTATAACTACAGCTCTAAGAGATGTGGAGTTCTCTTCTGGCCTCTGCAGGTACTTGCATGCACATGTGCAAATACACACACACACACACACACACACACACACACACACACATATATATATATATAAATTAAAAAATTAAAATAAATTAAATTTATAAAATGAGAGAAGGTATATTTAGGCATCAAATGGAAAGATTTGACCTAATAAGTGGAGAAGCCACAGGCTACATGGCATATTACAGCAAACATTGACTTCCCACATTTTCTCCTTAATTTAACCTTAATGTCTTCAGAAGGGACACAATAATAAATTTAAATATGTAAATTGGCTTCAACCTTCCCCATTTTATGTTTCTAGGATTCACCTAAAGAGCCTTGGATACCTTATAAATCATACCATTTGTCTCTGATCATTCCTCAGGCCATTTGATAGTGATTTTTCTTGTCCCTGTATCAACATATCTGACAGAGCAACTTAAAAGAAGAAGGATGTATTTTAACTCATGGCTTCAGAATTTTTTGCCAATTATGGCAGGGATGGAAGAGTTCAAGGTGATGGGAGCTTATGGCCAGGGCTCCTCACATCACAGTGGCTAAGAAAAAAGAGAGAGCCAGACTCAAACCAGAGGTGGATGTGACCTAGAAGGCACACCCCTAGTGACCTACTTCTGCCAGCTGGTACTTTTTCCCCATTCTTTTCTTTTCTTTTCTTTTTTTTTTTGGTCTTTTTGAGATAAGAGGCCCTGTAGCCCCAGCTGGCCTCCAGGAACTTGCTATGTAGATGAGGCTGGCCTTGAATTCACAGAGATCTGCCTGCCTCTGCCTCCCAAGTGCTGGGATTAAAGGCGTGCATCACCATGCCTGGCTTCCTCCCCCATTCTTAACCCCAGCTCTCACTACTTCTACCTGTTCCATCCCTAAGAGTACACAGTCTCTCTGAATGGAACAGTCCCACCACCTGGGGACCAAGTCAGTGTTCAATCACCTAAGCATGTGAGAATCATTTCACATTCAAACCGTAACAGACCCCAGTTCTTTTGCTTATATTTGCTTTTGTCTAAACATTTATTATTAAAAAGGCAATCCAGGGCTAGAGAGATGGTTTACTAGTTAATAACATTTGGCACTGTTGTAGAAGAACTGAGTTTGGCTTCCCACACCCCTGCCAGGTGCCTCACAACTGTTCTAACTCCAGGTCCAGGGCACCTGCCACCCTTTTCTGTCCTCCCTAGGCCTCTCACTCACAGACACTTTCCCACACATAGACATACAGACATATACACATACACATGATTAAAAATAAAAAACTATTAAGAAAGAAAGAGATAGAAATAAACAGAGAAACAAAGAGAGAGGCAGAATCATTATTTTCTTTTTTCCATAAAATCTTCTGGATCAAAACTCCTTGGCAGAGGGAGGAAGGTTGGTATATTATTTCATTTTGAGCAGCTTTGAAAATCCAAGAAAGTGTTTAGGCTTAGATAAACTTTCTGGACAAAATAAACACTTAACTCATTAAAATAAAACTGTATCCATGACGAATAAAAATATAATAATTGAGATATACTGAACTTCCTATGGTACCATGTCGCAACCAGGAAATTTTAGCAGGTATAAAAGTCACCATGCTATCACCCTGAAAGGGTTAACATGTGGACTGAAATTACCCAACAGTTGAATATGTTACACCTATTTGAACCATGTCAGGGACTGGGAATAGACTACGAAGTGATCTTTGTTTCAAGTGTCATCCTTTCTACAACATACTAAGAGATATTTGTAGAACAACACATGATGCTAGACAACTATAAGAGGTAAATAATTGAGCTAGAGGGTTCCAAACAGAGTTTTATATCAGAGATAAGAAAAGTGGATTTCTAGGATGAATCGGAGTCAGGAGCCAGAATATAATTGCATTCCATTTGAAGGATGGTAGGAAAGAGCAAAAATTGAGTTTTCTGCTAAAACAGAAAAAAAAAAAGATTGACTATTCAAGAAAGAAAAGCCATCATGAGGCAGGGAAACCAGGGACAAAATATGAAGAGGTGATTTGGTTTCTTTAGGGGTGTGAAGGCTGGCCAGATTTGCAAAAGGAAATGTCATGAGAGACCCGAGTAAAAATCAGACTGTGAAGTTGGCAGCAACATTTAGTACTGAATCACAGGCACTGTGAACAACTGCAGTCCTAGCTCATTTCTTGCTTAAAAGTCTCTAAGTTCAAAGTAGTTTAAAACATCACGTTAGCCAATAACATTTTTCCTGAGCCAGATTTGCTCAAATGCCCAAGATGGCCAAGCCTACATGGGGCTCTCGATAGTCACTGAAGAATGTTAATGATGTCATCACCTGAATATGGTAATCAGGAGAGCTGTGAATTTCTATGATCACCACTTTGTCATTTTAGCAACAATCTCAGGAAATGAGACAAGGTATGCTAAATGCCTAGCCCTACACTAGACACACAGGAACACTCCCCAAACAGCCATCCCCTTCTTCCTTTCTTTAAGTAAATCTACAGGAAAAGGAAGTCAGATAAGAGAATATTCAGATTGATGGCCAGAATCATCCATTCCTTTCCTATGACTGCTTACAAATGACCACAGACATGGTTTATCAAAACTTTCTCATGCAATGACACCCATTGGGGGCATACCTGTAATCCCAGCACTCCAGAATCTGAGGCAGGAGAATTGCCTATAGTTTTGTTAGAGTATCAATAAGATCCATAAATTTAACTGCTCCAGACTATAAAAAATTGTCTATCTGTTGGAGGACCCACTTTTCCAGTCTCACTGGTTGATTACCTAGTGATAGAACCACTCCCAGGAAGGCAGGTTCACCTTAAGTTATGCTAAATAACTTAAGGTGTCTTAATGAGGTAGAGAATATTCTTGCCTGGAACTAGCTCAGAGCCCCCACCCCCACCAGAACTTCAAGGCCAGCCACAGCCATGTAGGTCTCTCTAATTCTGTCTGCTTACCTGAACTCTTCAAGAAAACATAATTTCTACTTTTCTTCATCAAGCCTTTCTTACTAAACATGCTTTCCTTAAGGCTTTTGGCTGCCCCAGCATCTTGCATTTCATTTATTTTTTATTTATTTATTTATTTATTTGTTTCTTTCTTTATTTATTTATTTAATTTATTTATTTAAGTTTAGAACCTTCATGGAGATGAGACCTGTGACTGACTTGCAGCCACACGGCTGGGAGAAGGAAGCTTTGAAGAAAAATTGCACCCACATGGATGCTAACAACTGTCTGTAACTCCAGTCCCAGGGGATCCGACACCTTCTTCTGTCCTCTGTGGGCACTGCACCACACAGGTGCCCTATTTGGGTCCATTCTTAAATTTTTTTATGAATGAGACTAAGAACCCTCTAGGGGACCCTCTTTCTCCCTGTATCATATTAGCGACCCTGATGGGACTCCCAAGATTCTAATAACTTATTTTGTGGTTGTGCAGGGATTTTTCAAGCACAGGCTGAATTTATGCTAAATTTTTGTTTAAGCAGGTGAACTTCCTTGTCTGTATTGCTATCTTGCCTTGGGGTATTTGGACTTAGGCTGAAGAGGCTGGGCAGCTGAGGAGGATCATTTAAAGAATTTAAAGCAGCTTGCCTCATGGACAAACAAAACAGACATACTCTCTGTTCTAATGAAATTTATAGTTTAATGTGAGTTTCTCAGGCAGAGGGGCTCAAAATTTTTATCTTATGCCCTGTTGGACACCAAACAAGCTGTGCTTAGACCATGTTGCCCTGAGGTGGCTGCTTTTCTAACTAGATCTAAACATTTTAAAATTCAGTGTATTTGGAAAGTCACAGGCTTGCTCAGGTGAGACACATGATTTCAGAGCAACAACCTAGTGATTTATGTGCTGGACATAGCACCCTGTTCCTTCTGCTGACTTCATGAGTTTCTTTTCCAGCATAGCTTGTATCTAGGAATGAAGAGATCCAAAGAATTTTGCTTGACATTTATAGCTGCAATAGGTGGTGAGAGACATGGATCCCTTTGCTTTTCTTTCTATTTGGGGCACATATATATCAAGGGTACTTTGGGATTCACATGCCTCACAGATTAAATGTGGACAGCAACCATTTTACTTTTTCAAAGAATCCCAGTTAAGTTAGACTTGATATAACCAAGGCTTTCTATCCTGGTGGGAGATGGGCTTGTTTTATCATGGGACTGCTCACTAACATGGCCATGTGGCCTGTTTGCCATCATGGCTACTGACCTCACCAAGAGGGAAGCAAACATGTGACCTGGTCTCCACCTTGGTTGATGACATTATCAATATGGGGACAGTCATGTGGCTTGGTTGCCATCTTGGACAGTAACATTTTCAAAATGGCGGACATATATGGTGGCGTCCTGCACAGGCAGGATAAGATCAACCAGGTAAAATACAGGGATACTGATATCTTTGGTCTAGATATACAGTTGAAGGCAGAATTTGGCTTGTAAGGGGAAATATCAAGGAGGAATGTATGTACTGTGTCTTTCAGGTTGTCATCTTTGTGAATAGACACAAACTAACTGATTGTGGGTATAAGATTTCATACATCTGATCACACTAAGTATACCCAGAAAGGATCTCTGATTTGACATTGGTAAAGACAGATACTTCTGTCAATGTAATCCTGCTTGATAATGGGGGCTAACTGCCAAGTACCAGTGGTTTCATAAAGCTTAGAAATATCAAGTAAGATGAGCTCTTAAAACCAAATGTTCTGTCTTTTGTCAATACCTGTTCCCAATAAAGGACCAAGTAGATGAAAAGAGTTGCCTAGACAAATGTATACAGGTTACAAGAAGGACAGATGTTTCCAGTCCTGCTAATAGTCACAGGACTCAACAGCTCTTCTGTCCAATGTACCATTAAGTCAAATTCTAAAGATAAACAAATGCCTTTTTGTGTTAATTATATTGGTAAATTGTCATGTGCTGTTTGAGCTTACTGAGAAGCTGACTATGGAGATGGGATTGGCCCTCCCACTTCAGACTCAAGCCTATTATCTCAAGATGTGTTCTCTAAGACTCTTTCCCAGGTTCAAGCTGCCCGCCCCGACCCTGTGACAAGAAAAAGGAGAACAACAAAACAGCCTAAGAGTAAAGGCACTGTGCAGTTGAGAACCACTAAGGTGTAAACTAATTTCAACAGAGGGTATTACTGTCTACAGTAAAAGTAGCTAATGGGATTCTTCTCTATTTGGTCACAATAATGAGGAAAGTCACTAACACAGACTAATGTAAATATATAGTGAATACAAAGATAAATTTAACTACTTGATGAAAAAATAACAGGATAAATTTTTTTTTAAGAAGAGGAAATTCACAATTGATGGAGAGTACAGAGAACATCTTCTGCCTAGAATCCCTCAGTCAGTAACCAAAGCATCACAGTTTTCTTTAGTTGATTATGCTGGAGGTTGTAAACATCAATTTGATAATATTTAACTATGTACCAGTTACTTTTCTCTACCTTGTGCTACACCCCTTCAAAACCTAAAGCAAGGTTTGGGTAGATAACTCTTTAAACTACATAAGGTAAAGGATGTTTAACTGTTTTGTGTTTTCTATAAGGTTCACCTAGGAACATATAAAGCACAGTGTGTACATGGATAATATTAACTTATTACATTATCTTATGTGTGTAATTTAGATTCCATATTCTTTTAATAAGATGATGCTGCACAGTACTCTCTTCTGAGTTAGACAACTACCATCTTCATGACTTCTACTGTGTCTACTGGCAAAATATCACAGTTGGACTTGTTGACTGTCATATTCTTTAATTGAAGGAGGTTTAAGCAGGGTCATTGGACCCTCACCCGAGTATCCAGCTGCTCTTCCCAGCCAACTGTATATAATTTGGCTCTAATCACACATGGTCCCCTGGATTTGGGGAGGACTAAAGTATATAATCGGGGGGAAGGAGAAGAAGAGAAGGCTTGATCCATGGTGAATAAAGGCTTTCTAGTGTGCATACCCTCAGGTCACTCATATACCTCAGCAGTTCCTCAGTCATCTCTGTAAGTAAGCTCAGTAAATTCATTTATTCCCCAGGAAAACTTTAATGAAATCAAACATTAGTTTGACACTAGAAACTTATAAGGCAATTAATATTGCATAGTAGCCCCAGGAAAATAATGGAAATTTTATTTGTTAATGTTATTATGACTAATGGTTATTAAGAAAGAGAGTGGTAAGTTAAAAGATGTTAAAAGGATATGAGAATGGAGATACTTTATTAAGAAGGATTTATGTCTGAAGATTGAAAATGAGATAGCCTAAGCATGCGATGAAGGTCTGTATAGGTTTGTTACAATTTATCAAGAATGAGACAAAGATATTATATAGATAATCTTAAAATTTCTAATGTCATAGTTTAGTCAACTAGTTCAGGAATGTCTCATCAAGGTTTATTTAAGAATGTTTGGGTTTTGCACAAGCTTTATCTACATGGCACATGGTAATTAAAAGTACCACACTGGTGTGACTAACCTTCTTGAGTGTTTAAGAGTCACACTTTGAGGCCTATACTCACCTGGTCAGAGAGAATTAAAGGATAGCTTTTGTTCCTTACCCTCCAAGGTCAACTAAGTTCTAAGGGACAATGGAACATCTCTCAAAATGTCCTGTAACTGTGATGAGTCACCCATCCTCTTGTTCAGGGAGGCCATGGAGACCCCACCAGATGGACTTGAACAGCTGTCCAGTCTACCTAGAGGAGGGTCAACACAGAGGAAACATTTCCTTGATGCTTCCATGCCAGCCATGGTCGAGCAGGACCTTTGACTTATCTTCACATAGATTGAACTGGTAAAAGAAAGGAGGCAGGGACTCCTCCTAAGCCCATGTGACCCCTGAGGAACAGATCCTCAAATGACCTTAAAAGTAAAAATAAATTGGTTTATTTGGGCCAACTTTATGGTCTTAAACACCAAAAAGCAAAGTATTAGCAAAGATTAAAATTGTCAGTATATTTTTTTAAGAGTTCAAGGGATTACACATGCCAGACATTAGGCTTAAGTGCTTATAAGATGTTATGGAGACAATTATTTCTCATTGATGATTTTGTTCCTAGTAAGACAATGCTATTAGCTGTAAGACTTCAGTTCTTGGTCTACAATACTGTAGTGCCCTCCTACAGCTGAGGGAGACAACCCACTATTGTTCTAAAATGAAGGATACATTTGTTTTCTCTCCCTATCTAGAGGCCATTTAAGAGGGAGCTGATTCCAGCCACTCCAACAGTTATCAAAGTGCCTGACAACAAATCCTGAGTTCATCACTCTTGGGTCCAGCCTTGGCAGCCAAAAGGAAAATAAAGAGGGATCCAGTAGATGGATGCTTTGGGAAGACCTCATCAAGAAATTCCAATGGACTTTAATTTGGACATTTGAAATTTGCCATGTTCTGACTTTTTTCTGGTTCCCTGTTTAGAACTTGTAAGGCTGACTACTCTTGTCTTTACTTCTCCTTCACATCTCCTAGGCACCAGTCAAGGACTTTTTCTCCCTATAGCTAAGAGTTATGCAATTTGGGAGTCTTTTACATAGACACACTGAAGGGGGTACCCCAATCACTTCACCCTGAGTCCCTCTTATGGAAGAAGACTGAGCAGTCTGCCTCCTGATTCCCTACTGGCAATTTGGATAAACCTCTTCAGAGGGTGGTGTGATAAGAATAAGAGATAAAAATTGGCTAGGCAGTTAGGATAAAAAGACCCCAAAGAAAATAGCCAGTTTCTTTCTTCTCTAAAAGTCAAAATGTCCTTGGACCTTTTAGCAATATTTTCTGTCCCAAAGGCCAAAAATGTGAAAAGTATTTAGGAACTCTTATCTCTAAAATATTTTAGGGTTACGTCTTCAGAGGGGGGAATGTTAGAGTATCAATAAGCCCCATAAATTTAACTGCTCCAGACTATAAAAATGTCTAGTCTATCAGTTGGAAAACCCATTTTTCCAGTTTCATCTGTCAATTACCTGGTGATAGAACCACTCCCAGGAAGGCAGGCTCACTTTAATCTATGCTAAATAGATGGGTGGAATATCTGGTGTGTTAATGAGATAGCCAATATTTCCTGCCTGGCACTAGCTCAGAGCCCCTGCAGCACTTCCAGACTAGCCACAACAATGTAGGTCTCCATAAGTCTGTCTGCTTTCCTGAACTCTTCAGGAAAGCATAATTTTTCCTTTTCTTCTTCAAGCTTTTCCTAATAAACATGCTTTCTTTAAGGCTGTCCCCAGAATCTTGTGTTTCTTCACTTTTTCTCTAAAGCTTCCTTCTCCCAGCCATGTGCCTGCCAGTCAGCCACGTGTCTGACCTCCATGCAGGCTCTAAACCTGCATTGCTTCATGATTTTCTTTCCTTTCTCCCACTATTTACCTCCTCAAGGCAGCTGCCAAGATTACCAGCTCGCCTGCCCTGACAATTTTTAAGAATCTAATAAAATCGTAAAAGCTTCCATTTGGGTCCATTCTTAAATTCTTTTATGAATGAGACTAAGAACTCTCTAGGGGACCCTCTTTCTCCCCATTTCAGATTGAGGCCAATCTGAGCTACGTAGTGAGTTCCAGGCCAGCCTAGGCTACAAAGTGAGACACTGTCTAAAACACCCAAAAGGAAAAAACAGTAGGAGCAAAATAGTCTCTGAAGTTTGGTGGCTAGATATCTTAGGTCAGTGCCACTGAGCAGAATAAAGGTGCTTGGCAGGCACTTGTTACTCTGGGAAGCGCTGACACAGAATCAATTCCTATTCTGTTTCAGCTTTTGGTAATTGCTGGTATTTGTTAGCTTGTAACCACATCATTTGATTCTCTCTATGGGCAAAATGCCTTCTTTATTCTTTACAAAATCTCTTTCCACCTTTTACTTATAAGGATGATAGATGTCATTGCATTTAGGGTCAACTCAGGACTATCTCCTCACCCTAACCCCTAAAAGCCTTTACTTACTTACAGTGTATGAAATATAACAAATACTTCCAGGTCCCAAAGATGAGGACATGAACATGTTCTTTAGAGCTTGTGCTCAGACTACCCATTCCTTGGATAAGTTGTTTCTGGAGTCCTTGAGGTTCTTCAGAGAAACAGACCCAATAAAGGGAGGTGGGGTCTTGGGCTGAGGAGTTCAGATATTTGCAATTGGTCAGCCATAAACCTAGAGCAGATGGGTCTAGCTCTGATGAACAAGACAGCCCACGTCTGCCTCTGAATGAGACTGTTGCCCCAGCTCAAAGGAACTGAGAAAACAAATTCTCTCTGAGCCTTTGTTCTTGTCAGACCATCAGTTGGAGGAGGCCTAACCTCATTCAGGAGGGCAGGAAACTTTGCTCGGCCAACTGGACTAGTTGATAATATCCTCACAGACACACCAAAAATAATATTTAACCTAATGTCTGGGCATCCCATAGCCAGCTAAGTTTACACATAAAATTTAACAATCTTGAGGTTCTAAATTGTAATTTGTTTAGTTAAATTATTTACTCACTTATTGTGGTCCTGGGGATCTAACTTAGGGCCTTGGACATGTTAAGTGCCTTACCTTCCTAGCTACCTTCCTAGTCCCTAAATTTTTATGTTAGAGGCTCGTAATACCACTTATAACATGGACCACTGCTAAATTGCTGTGACTTCTCATACTTTGAAGTATTGCCATAAATAACTGCCTGCTAAAAAGATTAAAGGAAGGAAAGAGAAAATTAGAACATACTTATACCAAAGCAGGTTCTATATGGTATTTATCTCAGCTTTCCCCCAAGAACAGGACCTTTTGGAAAATTTAGAAATACCAACCTGGAAATAAAACTCAAGCATGCAAGAGTGTAACTCAATAATCAAAACATTTCCATCCCTATTGGTGTAATTAAATCTTCATCTGTGCCTCAGACAGCGTAATTCACTTTGATCTATGATAATATCCTAAAATTCCATCAGCAAAATTATACATGGTACTATATTTGTGTGTGTGTGTGTGTGTATGTGAGCGTGTTTGCGGACTTGTGTGCATAGGTGCATGTGCTTAAAGTGCATATGTGTGGAGACTAGCAGTCAGCCTTGGTATTACCTCAGACTCTGCCTGCCTTGTTTATAGAGGCAGTCTCTCATTGTCCTGGGGCTTGCCATAGGCTATGTTGACTAACCACCAAGCCTGTTGCCATCTCCTCATCGCAGGGTTGATAAGGGTATGCAACCATATCGGCTATTTTTTTACATGGATTCCAGGGCTCAAACTCAGACCTTCATAGCTGTTCGATGTGCATTTTAGCAACTGAACTATTTCTCAGCCTCCCTGCTGCTATGTTTTAAAATGCAAATCTGCTTTTAATGCTTAGGTTCATTATAAAAAGCTGATGTCTTTGAAGTCAGAAGTTTATACAAATATAACTATATTTTTCAAGATGCCCATTTAAACATTATCTTAGGATGAAAATAAATCTTAGAGAGGCTGGAGAGATGGCTCAGCAGTTAAAAATGCATATTAGCCGGGCACGGTGGCGCAGGCTTTTAATCCCAGCACTCACGAGGCAGAGGCAGGCAGATCTCTGTGAGTTTGAGGTCAGTCGGGTTTACATAGTGAGATCCAGGCCAGCTGGGGCTACAGGGAGACCCTGTCTCAAAAAGACCAAAAAAAAAAAAAAAAGTGCATATTGTTCTACTGTTTTGTTCCCAGCAGACTTGCCTGGTAGCTTATGACTGCCTATAACTCCAGTTCCAGTGAATTTGACAGCATCTTCTGGATTCCAGAGACATCTGCATCACATGTACATATCCACACACAAACACACAAGTACACATAATTTAAAATAAAATCAAACTTTAAAATAAATAAATATAATTTCCCGTAAAGATTCACACATAATAAAAAGCTCAAGGTTGTTGGTATGAATGGTAATTTGCACAATCCTGGTTGTGAAGTGTCTGAGGCCTGAATTGACAAGTTCTTCACCTGGTGCGTTTATTAAATGGACCATCTGCTTGTTTTTCTCTCCCACAGTTGTGAAAAAGGGTCCCACTCCGCATGGAGGCTTATCAAAACTTCCTTCGGGTTACCAGGTCATTGGGGATGCTGAGAAACCAGACTGTTTCATATTCATACATGTGATTGTTTCCTCTATTCATAACATTGTGAGAAGCACTGCTGTTGGCAGTTTTACTAAACAATGGGGGAAAACAGCAAGTGCTGAAGAATTGCAGAACCCGCATGATTTATAGAGGATTTATGGAAAGCCATAAGGTGAAATTATAGGTAAAATGAAGGAAGTGTTTTGGAGCAATCTTTCCACTATCAGTTTGTGGAAAGCTTAGTACTGCAGCCACCCAGGAAGTCTAATTATTCCAGTGTCTGTGGCTTTTCAAAACATATGTATAAAACAAAGAAATAAAGCAGGTGGAGAGACAGTAAAAGACAAGCATGATTCTTTCTCCTCATTCCATATATGCAATAAAAACAAGGCTTTGTAAAGAATTATATAAATTCAATGAGGAACTGAAAACATAAACCTCTATTTTCAATATCACATAACTATCATTAAATAAAATGGTCATGCATATAACTTAGTATCTCGCTACTCTACTAATCATTGAAATGTGATATAAATTAAAAATACGGAAAAAGGCTGGGCATGGTGGCACACGCCTTTAATCCCAGCACTTGGGAGGCAGAGGCAGGTGGATCTCTGTGAGTTCAAGGCCAGCCTGGTCTACATAGTTCCAGGACAGCCGGAGCTACAGGGAGACCCTGTCTAAATTAGTATATCATAATGATATAGCAATCACAAGCTACCAATGATTACATATTTGAAGTTTAATGAGTTTTATTACAACAGATGGGATGAATATAGGGTCATTTTTATTATTGATTCTGAAATAATTTCAGAACATATATAGATGCTGGTTGCTAACATAATAAAATAACACACAAAGATGTATATAATTACTAGTTAAGATATTCTTGTAATTTCTTCCAATTTAAATGTAGTCTTGTCATTTATTTTTGTTAGAGTCCAGAGCAGACTTCTGCTCAGGTCACAGTACCTGCAGGTCCCTCCTACAACCTCACAGATACTGACAGGCACCCTGTGGAGAGCTCTGTGAATTTCTAACACACAGACTTCTGTGTGCCCAGATTTCTCACTCTGGAAAGGGAATTAGTAGGCTCAGACACATAAAGCGCTGCTGGTGGTGATAGAGCCTGCTCCCTACCTACTTCTTTGCTGCCCGCTGGACAGTCAGGGAGTCAGACTGTAAGTTCCTGATGTGAAACCTCCTTCCTCAGAGTTCTCTAAGTAGGGACCCCCACTCTTGCCTGATTCCTCTTGAGAGTCCCCATCATGTTGTTTATGGAAGGAAACAGAAAGCAGGGAGATAAAAAAAAAACCAACCTTCTACAGAACAAACAGATTTGAGAGTAGGCCTGAGAAGGCACACTCGATGCACAGTCCAGGGGCCTGAGGAAGTGGGCACCTCTTTGAAGATCAGGATCCAGAGGAGAGCTTGACATCCCTTTCAGACTCAGGGTAGAGTTCTGGTCATTTCAGGCAGATGCAGCGTAGGTTTTTATATTATAAATTGGAGAGGGGTCAGTCATGCAAGACTTTGGTCCAGGACCAGAGTGCTCTGTGACTGACATTGAGTCATATCAAAGGAGCCAGTTGGGAGCACATTGCTGCTTTTTAGGAAGGTAGCCACAGGGTACTGTCAATGTGAGAAGCATTCAGGACCCAAGATTTCTCCATCATTCCTGACTCTTAAAGTGATTGATATGGCAGCGACAAGGTCATATCCAACTCCTTCCTGCTAACTGATGGGGTAAAGAGGAGCTTGTGTATCCCTTAAGAGGAGGAATTTTTTTTTTTTAATTTGGTTCCAAGCGGTACCTTGAAAACTTGCTGTGTCCAACTTAATCAAGATTCCCCAAATAACAGAGGCTATTGCCACAACCCTTGACTGCCTGCCAGAACATGAGGGTAAGACATAGGATTTGGAGCAATGGAACTAGAACTAACCTGGAAGCCTCATCCCTGAAGACTAGGTCTTATATTTTCACAGGATGCTATGCAAATTGCTAAGGGAGACAGTCAATCAATAGTTCAACCCCAGCTTCAAAACCTAATAACTACGAAAATGATTGGCACAGCAAACTATATTGGTGTAGTGGTGGCCCTATTATTTGGGAATAATCTACAGTTATTTAGTTAGAATTAAAGCCCACTCAATAGGAGGGAACTCATCTGTAGTACTATAAACATAGCCAAATACACATGGTTGGAGAGGTCATAGATCCTACAGAAAACCTTAGGTCTCTCACATCCCAAGACAAATGTCACTTCTTAGTATATGCTAAACATGGATCCTTATATTTACAGACAAGCGTACCTGTCACTACTCATCAAAAAAGTTTCTTTTTGCAACAGATGGAGATTATTACAGGGTTCCACAACTAGTCACACACAAAGAATAGGTGTCGGTGAGACATCCAGCATTAAGTGACACATCTACAATTGAATCTCTACACCTAAAGCTCATGTCACATAGTGGAACAAGGGGTAGAGAGACTATTAACACATCTCTCAACTCTCACCAAAAAGCTTCTACATGCAACAGAGGGTGAGGCACAGAGAAGGCCACAGCTAGCCAAAGTGTAGAGAATAAGAGACTGAAGAGTGTGTTCTTGGATAGGACTCCTATGTTAAAACTCACCCACCCACGGCTCACGAACCATTGCAAAAGAGGGGGTGAAAAGATTGTAAGGACTAGGGATGGTGTATGACCACAAAGATAGTCTTCTAAGCTTCTAGGAACTTAATCTATGAACTTGCAGCAATGTTGACAGCATGCACAAGACTTATGCAACCTTGATCAGACAAAAATCTAGCACAGAACTGGGGAAATGGGCAGGAGGCCCAACACTCAGCTGAAGAACTATTGGCAGCTGATCACTGCTGGGTGGTGGAGAGTTGGCCTTCTTTAAAGGAGTGATGCTGGATAGCTGACCAGGCTCCAGTGGATGAGGTCACACCAAGGGACATCTGAGTACACAACTTGACTTAATAGGCCTTAACGTACATGACAGAATGCAAATCTGGTGGATGGTCTATGGGGGGGATGTAAAAAGGGTCAGGTGTAAATATAATTAATATGTATTGTATGAAATGCACCAAAATTTAATTTACAAATCTCTATTAAAAATAATAGGGGGCATGAAGTGGCAGGAAAGAATAAGGGGATGAATCTGAGAGGAAATGTGAAGGGATTCTGAAATCGATTAAAATACATTGTGTGCAACTCTCAAAGAATCAATAAAGGCATTTTTTATAAAGATATTATTTTTTAAAACATAATTTCAGGGGGCTGGAGTGATGGCTCAGTGGTTAGGAACACTGGTTGTTCTTGCAGAAGACCCAGGTTCGAATCCCAGCACCCACATGGCAACTAACAACTGTCTGTAACTCCAGTTCCAGGGGATCCGACGACCTCTTTCGTCCTCCACAGACATTGCACGACACAGATGCACTTACCTACATGCAGGCAATATACTCGTACACACAAAATAAAAATAATAAAATATTGTAAAAAAACAATTTCTGTAAGAGGCTTGAAAACATGAGGAAGGGTGAGTAGGAGTACTTACAGTCAGTAGGGTGGGAGCAGGGATGGTACAAGGGGTCAAGTCAGAGAAAACCCGCTGTGAGGTGTCCCCTCCCAACAGAGATGTTGGTCACTTAAGTTTTTTATATTCCCAGACTGTCGGCTGTACCTGACTTGAAGATGAAAAAGCAGCAATCCTCTTCTGGAAAGCTTGGAGAGGAGATGAATTAAGAAGGCTAGGGTTCAGGTGCCCACACAATTGTTGGGAAAGCCTATGAAGACATTAATTCCACATGCAAAGATAACTCCCCATTTGTGGCATCCC
This sequence comes from Nannospalax galili, assembly GCF_000622305.1. Classification (NCBI taxonomy): domain Eukaryota; kingdom Metazoa; phylum Chordata; class Mammalia; order Rodentia; family Spalacidae; genus Nannospalax; species Nannospalax galili. The sequence continues at coordinate 149,372 of NW_008328003.1, forward strand.
CAAAGTCTTTCTTTCTATTCATGCCAATGAGTAGCTAGTGTTCCCTTTCATAACTATAGGAGGTGGCTGAGAAGGCCATGGTTACAGGCTAAAAGAAGTGTGAGGAATCAGAAGGGATTTCTATGGGGGCTCATAGAGCATCCTCTGTGGAATGCCCTGTGCTGGGCATTTCAAGAAGAGGATGTTTGGAGGACTCAGTGGATGCTAAGAGCAGAGGTAAGTGTTATGCCAAGTAGTGGGTGTGAAATAAGAGGGGTGAGCTCATGGCAGAAGGCCAATGTCTAGCTAATTGAGTTGGGGGAGATGAGGTTAGGGAGTAGGGTGTGCCTGACTAAATAGATTGACTAAGCCAGGTGGCAGCTCCTCCATAGGTCTGTGAAAGGAGTTTTAATGATGCAAAAGAATCAGTTGGTGGCTGCAGGTCTAGCTCCAACCCAGTAGGGCATATAGTTAGTATTGGTGATAAAGAGAAAAGAAGTCAAGGTGTTAAAATATTGACCATTATAGATAGATAGCTCTATAGAATTGAATGACCTTATCGAAATTTTCTGAATTAAGAATCTGAACTAAGAATTCCATCAGTCTGTCTGTGGCCTGGGTCCTGAACTCTCTTCAGAGCCCCCACCATGCACTTGTCTGTCAGCCTGTCCATGATATTACTAACTCTTCTAATAAAAACTTTCCTTTCCCTCCCTCCCTTCCTTCCTTCCTTCCTTCCTTCCTTCCTTCCTTCCTTCCTTCCTTCCTTCCTTCCTTCCCTCCTCCTCCTCCTCCTTCTTCCTCTCTCTCTCTCTCTCTCTGTCTCTCTCTCTTTTTCTATTTTATGTATATGAGTGCTTGCCAGCATGTTTGTAAGGGGACCATGTATATGCAATGCCTGTGAGGGCATAAGAGAGTTTCAGACTGCCTGGAACTGGAGTTACAGATGGATGTCAGCCTCCATATGGGTGTTAGGAACTACACCTGAGTTGAATGGAAGAGCTGTCCAGTCTCTTAACCACTGAAACACCTCCCCAGCTCCTTCTGGTAAACTTTTTATCTCCTACAATTTATCTCCATGTCCCCTTTGCTTCCCACATCTGAGACCTTCCAGTTTTGGAATGATTTTTCCTGAAAATAGAAAACAGGTGCAGATACACTGAAAGAAGGAAGTAGTTCTTAGTTGTCAGGTGCAGTAACAACGGCTTTGTACACACCAGACAAAAACAATCTACTGTTTCTAAGCACCTTCTTGTAGATCTGCCAGAACTGCTCCTACAATGTGATTCACCAAACCTTTTGAAAAGCTGATTGTTTCAGAAGTATTGCCTCCATGACAAGGAATTAGGATACAGAAGTTTCTACTCCCAGTTACGATGTGGAATGGCAGGAAACACTGCCCTTCCCACTTGAAAAGGAAGCAAACCAGACAAACCAAGAGGGTTCTGTCTTACATGTTTGGTTTGCTGTTGGGAGCTATTAATCGGCACATTGAGCTGTGGCAGGCTTGTTTACTGAGTTTGTGTTTTGCACACCAGTACCTAATCTGCCAAGTCGGGAGGAATGTGTTTATATGGTGGAGCTCACAAAACAAGTATTTGACTGCTCCTTGACCCTCAGATACAGGTGGGAAAAACACCTGTTGAAATTAAGATCTCTGATGTTCTGTATAAAAAGGCGGAGCTGAAATAAACGGGGCTGCAGTCTCTGCTGACAGTCCTCTCAAGTATCTTTTCTGTCTCTTGTTTTTTCTTTCAATCCTCACTCCCCCTTTCAGGTACTGTCCGTCTTGGCCGGCTGGCACCGGCAGTTTGCTTTTATTTAAAAATATTTTAATAGATATGCTTTCTTTAAAGAGTAACATTGGAAGACTTTATATAGGTGGAGAATTTGGAAAAGGAGTAATTGGCAAACTGACATTATAGGAATAGTGACAAATTTCACATTATTGTTTCAGCTTGGTATTGCAGTTTGGTCAGTAAACAACATTCAGAAATTACAGTAGACATACAGAATGTTAAACTTATATTCTAAGATCTAAAATTATATTCTAAGATCTAAAGTTATATCAGTTAGTTATGACAGTACTTTCTATATTATTTTTTAATTTCCCAGACTGTGATTGTTAATCTCTAGAAGTTCAGTTAGGGCATATGTGATGGCACACTGGGGCTGTAGAAGAGGAATAGAAAAATAATGGAAAACCTCTTGGTGTCTGGTAATGGGAGAGGTCCAACATCAAGGCCTGGATCCCCAGGACCAGGTGTGGAGTGAGGACCACAGCTGGACCCCAGGGGAGGTGGGAAGTCCATTCCAGAGAATCAATCTTCCCAAGGCCAGGATCTGCAAATTTCAGAAGCCTCCCTTGAGGCCTCCCTCTGCCATGCACAACCTAGGACACCAGGAGAGGGTGCTGTGGGGAATGTAGTCATTCAGAGAAGACTGAGACTGCTGCCCAATACCAGGAAGTCCTTGAGCCTCCACTCATCTCCACCATGAGCCCACCAGCAGGGGCTGTGGGCCGGTAGCTCATGGTAGGGGTCAAAGCTTCAGGCTTATATCAAGGAATTACAGCTCCAGATTCATATGAGGGGACCACAGCTCCAGCTCACAGGAAGGGCAATTCTAGCTGACTGGAGGGAACCATAGCTCATGCCTGCAGGATGAGACCACATTGTGGCTCATGGGGTGGGGGCTACCACTCCAACTCCCAGGACAGGACTACTGCTCCTGCTCCCAGGGCTGGACCACAGCTTATGAGAAGGGGGTAGAGGGAACCACAGATCCAGATCACAAGCGATCATAGCGCCTGTTCACCGGAGTGGACCACAACTCTAGCTCACAAGAAGGAACTACAGCTCCAGCTCACAGGAGAGGACCCCACAGTACCAGGTTCACAGGAGGGGGCCAGAACTCTGGATTACAGGAGAGAACCATAGCACCAGGTTTACTGGAGGGGACCACAGCTCCAGTTTCATGGTAGGGGATGGCAGCTCTAGCTCACAGAGGGGGAATACAACTTTGGCTCATGGAAGGGGACCACAGCTCCAGTTTGATGGAGAGGACCACAACTCTAGCTCACAGGAGGATACCTCAGCTTCAGGTTCATGAAAGAGGACCACAGCTCCAGTTCATGGGAGTGGACCACAACTCTGGCTCCTGGTTGGGGACCATAGCTCTAGCTCATGGGAAGGGACCACAACTCCAGTTTCATGGAAGGGGATTGCAAGCCAGCTTACATGAGAGGGCACCACAGCTCTGGTTCATGGGAGGGGATCACAACTCTAGCTCACAGGAGGTGACTACAGTTCCAGGTTCATGGATTGGGACCACATTTCTAACTCACAGGATGGGATGATGGCTCCAGGTTCATGGGAGGGGCTGTTGTTTTGTTTTTTGAAGCAGGGTCTTACTATGTAGCAGTGACTGTTCTGGAACTGGTTATGCAGACCAGGTTGGCCTTAAACTCAAAGAGAGTCACCTGCTTCAGCCTCTGAGAGTACTGGGATTAAAGGCATGCACCACCACACCCAGCCAGTTCTATCTTTCTTAAAGTCAGTGACATGAATCAGACTCAAAGAATAATAGAATAATTATGCTTAATAGGGATAGATCAAGGCTGCCTGTAGCTCAGTTGGTAGAGTGCTTGTGTAGCATGCAGGAAGCCCTGGGGTCAATTGCTACCACCTGGCTGATAACTCATGCCTATAATTCCAGAACTCCAGAGGAAAGGCAGGAGAATCAGAACTTCAAGGCTATACTTGCTGCATTGTAGTAAGTTTGAAGTCAGCCATGTCTAAATGAGACCCTGTTTTTTTTGTTATCTTTATTGTTTTGATTTGTTTTTTCAAAGGTGGGTGGTAAGAAAGTGGTATAATTCTCTCATTCAGTTAAGAAATAGGGCCCCCTTCAACCATGAAAATACACACTAAAGTAGTGTGGAGGCATATTTGAAAAGAAGTAACATCAGAGAGAAGCTGCTACTCCAAGAAGGGGAGTGAATGCCTGGCCAAGCTGTGTGCTGGACAGTCCAACCTGAAATCATAGAATCCTCCATGGAGAAGACAAACCTGTGAGTCATGCAGTGATTCTGCAGAGGAACTTTGCAGACTAAACACATTAGGAAGCAGAGAAAGGACTCCTGGGTAGGGCGGTCTATGGTGATAAAGGACAGCCTGAGACCTTACATTCTTGACTTCCTATAGTTCTCAGCCCCAGCACCTCTCATGTAGGCCTGTCAGGAGGGAGAGGCCTAAAGTCCTGAATTTACTTACTTTCAAATGATTTGAAGCCAAACTGAGCTGATTCACAGAAATTTTAATCCTGTCAGCAGCTAATTTAACTTGTTATATCAGATGGCTCAGCCTCATTGCTCAGCAGACAGTTGGGATATGAGATGCTACACAGAGAATGAAGAATTTCAGAACTGGGATATGAAGGCCCTTCTTGGAGCGATTACACACACTTAGCTAGAGTGTGGCCTTTGGACACACAGTTTGCCACACTGAAGTGGTGGAAAATAAAGTCTCAATAGTTTGAGAGCTCTCAAATAATCTGAATATGTAGCAATACTTTCTTTAAAATCTCAATTTGTAAAATGGCTTAGCAGGTAAAACTGTTTGCTATCAATCCTGATAACCTTAGTCTATTTCCCAGAATCCAGTTGGTAGAAGAGCGAACCAACTTTCCCAGGCTGCCCTCAAACCTCCACATACATGTCATGGCATGCATGTGTGCATGCAGAAACATACACATGCACACACACACACACAATAAATAATAAATAAATAAATAAATGTTGAAAAACTTAAATATGCAAAGACAATGTCCAGGCCCAGACATCATTTATTTTTGAATTCTATTAACTGTTTAACATAAATTACACCAACCCTACACAGTCTCAGGAAATGAAAGAAACTCTGCCTCTCTTGTTTCATGAAGCAAGCACAAGCATGATACTAAAATTAGACAGATATTACATAATATGAAAATCACGAACTATATGTCATGAATATTAATGTGAAAGTCTTCAGTGCACCACTACCAAATTGAATTCAGCACCAAATAGAAGAGAAAATACAAGACATATGGGGTCCTTCACAGTAATGCAACTTTGCTTTAAAAATTAGAAATCAGTTTAATCCAGCAAATTAACAGAAAAGTGATAAGAAACCACTCGATTATGTCAGGTACAAAAGAAGCAGTTGGCAAAATTTAAAACATATTCACTATAAAACCCTTAGCCGGTTGTCTTTAACCTGATATAGGACACTGGTGAATGGTCCACAGATGTATTAGAGTTAAGATCAGCTTCCCAGCCTTGGAACTCATGCTGCCACTTAGTATATCTTGCTCTAAGAGACCCTGTCTTTGGTTCCACCATCTGTTGTTGAGCTCTGGGAACTCCAAGTCACCTTTGAAAACAATGCTCTACATTTTTGCTTTGCACTGGCCCTAAGTTAATTGAAAAAGACAGAAAGCTTTTTTTCAGAAATAATTAAAAATGATTCCCTCTTACCACTTACCATTCAATATTGTACTGGAAGTCTTAAGTCACATAATTCAAGGAAGAAATGAGTAGTGAAACTTGGGCAAACAAGAAAAGTAAAGAGAAAAGAAATGTATGTCTACTTTCAGTTAGGGCTATTGTTTAAAAAGGGAAAGACCAAGAAATCTATTTTAAATTTACTGGTAGATAAAAGGTCGTTGCAGAGAGATCCATAGCATTTCTATTTATTAGTTGTATCATTAGCATTGGTCACCAACTTGAATACTTTAAGAAAAATCTGGGAGTTTAGCAGAGCAGATTCATAGGTCTGTTAGTGAGGATATTCCCAGTGGCTGTTAATGTAAGCGATTAATAGAACAGTTAAGGGGGAAAACCTATTCTGAATGTGGGCAGGATCATCCAACATGCTTGAAGCCAAGGTGGAATAAAAGGGTTAGAGGAATTGAGCCCCGTAGCACAGACTTATTCCTCTCTGCTTCCCAGCTGTCATGAGGTGAGCAGCTGTGCTCCTTGAAGTCTTCTCCACCTGAATGGTCTGCCTTACTATAAGCCACAGTATGAGGCCAAGTGACCATCAACTAACACCTTTGAAACCATGAGCTAAACTGAATCTTTTTGTCTTTAAAGTATTACTCTTGAGCATATCATAGCAAGAAAAAGTACCACAAACACATTAGCAATAAATAATTTTAAAAGAACATTGACATTTTCATTAACATTAGTATGAAGCACATTTAATGAAAGGATTAAGAAAAGACTGTGAAATCAATATACAGAAATATTACACAGGGAAATTTTAAAATCCTAAGCCAGAGCTAGGCAGGGTGGTGCATACCTTTAATCCCAGCACTCCTGGAGGAGAGGTAGGTAGAGCTCTGAGATCGAAGCCAACCTGGTCTCCATCCCAAGTTTCAGGCCAATTGGGGCTACAAAGAAACTTATGTCAAACAAACAAAGAAACAAATGAAACAAAACAAAACAAATCCTCAGCCATTGGAAGCATATATCATGTTTGTATGCACAGTACTTTATAACAATATACATCAATTTGATGCATAGAGTGAGTGCAATTCCAACCAAACTTTTAGGTTTTTCTGTTTGTTTGCGGTTTTTTTTTTTTTTTCTGTCTTTTGAGAAACTGGAAGACTGATTCTAAAATTCATAGAGAAGGAAAATATAGAAATTTCTTAGAACTGGAGAGATGGCTCAGCAGTTAAATGCACTGGATGTTCCTGCAGAGGACCTGGGTTTGATTCCCAGAACCCATTAAGGTAGCTAACAACCCTCTATGACTCTAGTTCCCGTGGATCAGATACCCTCCTCCAACCTCAGCAAGCATGGCACACAGGTGCACTTACACATATGCAGGCAATACACTCATATACATAAAAGTAATAGATAAAATATTTTTAAATAAATAAAATATTGAAATGTCTGTTATAGTCTGCTTTTGATTGCTTTGATGAAGCATTTGGACCAAAAGCAACTTAAAGCAGGAAAGGATTTACCTCAATGTATACTTCCAGGTCACAGTCCATCATTGAGAGAAGTCAGGTCAGGAACTGAAGCAGGACACCAAGCAGAAATTGTGGAGGAATGTTGCTTACTGTCTTATTATTAGCTTTCTTATATAGTTTAGGCCCTCCTGCCTAGGAAGAGAGTCACCTACAGTAGGCTGGGTCCTACATATTCATTATCAATCAGGAAAATTCCTCACATTCATGACCATTGGCCCATCTGATCTAAGCACTTCTTTATCTGAGGTGACCTCTTCCCAGGTGACCTAGCTTGTGTCAGGTTGACAATAAACACTAACCAAGACAATGCCTAAATAATTTTTTTTAAAATTAGAGATGTGCTCTGTGGGTTTGAGAGATGGCTCAGTGGGTAGAATGCTTGCAGTGTGATTGTGAGAAATGAGTTCAGATCCCTAGGACACAGGTAAAAGCCAGACACGGTGGTACGTGTCTGTCACTTCAGTTCTGGGAAGGGTAGAGACAGACAGATTTGGGGGCTTGATCACCAAGTATGCCTAGCTGAAATGGTGAATTTCAGGTTCAATAAAAGACCCCCTCTCTGGGGCTAGAGAGATGGCTCAGCATTAAGAGCCCTAGCTGTTCTTGCAAGAGGACCCAGGTTAGGCTCCCAGCATACACATGGTATCTAACAATCATCCTTAACTCCAGTTCCAGGGAATCTGATGCCCTCTTCTGACCTCTGTAGACACTGTATGACACAGGTACACTTATATGCATGTAGGCAATACACTCATACACATAAAACAATAAAAATAATTTAAAAATTAAAAGTTATGAAAAAAGAATCTGTCACAGAACTGTGGTGGATAGCAACAGAGGCAAATCTATAAAATGTCAGCCTCTAGTCCACACACATACACACACACAGGGTAAGTGTACCTTCATACATGTATACACCACACCACAACACTCAAAGGTGAGGCTATGTTTTACCAGAATTAAAGGCTTTCTATAAGGCTAATATTTAAAAAATCTCATGTGTACATGAATGAATACACATATTATTAAATATATGTTGTAGAAAGCAGATAAAGTGATTATTTTAGCAAAGAAGACATATCTATAAAATATGGGAAAGACCGTTTATTTCAACAATCATGAAAGGGGTTGCATGAAAGAATTCTTTTATCTAAAAAAATGAAAGACAGGGGCTGAAGAGATGGCTCAGTGGTTAAGAGGACCTGGTGCTCTTGCAGGGGACGAGGGCTCAGTTCCTAAGCACCCATTAGTGACTCATAACTACCTGTAACTTCAGTTCCTGGGGATCTGAAGCCCTCTTCTGGCCTCCACAGGTGGTGTATGTATATGGTGTACATGCCTATACGCAACCAAAACATTTATACTCCTAAAATAAATATAAGTGGAGCAAGCCATAAGCATAAATGTGAAAGCTAAGCCCATGACTCCAGAGTAAGACATGAGAAAGTATCACTATGACTTATATCAATATTTTCTTAAGACACACAGAAAATTGTGAATAAAAGAATAGAGGGTCTGGAGAGATGGCTCAGTGGTTAAGAGCACTGGCTACTCTTGCGGAGGACCAGGATTCGATTCCCAGTGGCCACATGGCAGCTCACAACTGGCCATAACTCCAGTTCCAGGGGATCCAACATCTTCTGACCTAGGTGGGCACTGCATAACACATATATACTTAGACACATGCAGGCAATACATTCATACACATAAAATAAACATAATAAATAAAATATCTTTAAAAAGAAATTATAAGCTGGACATTATCAAAATTAAATGCCTCTACTTTTATCTTTTAAAAAATTTTTCTTTTATGTGTATGAGTGTATTACCTGCATGTATGTGAGTGCACCCGTGTCATGCAAAGCTGCAAAGTTCAGAAGAGGGCTTCAGATTCCCCTGGAACTGGAGTTAAGGACAGTTTGTAGCCACCATGTGGGTGCTGGGAATCGAACCCAGGTCCTCTGCAAGAGCAGTCAATGCTCTTAACCACTGAGTCATCTCTCCAGCCCCCAAAGCCTCTACTTTTAAAGATTGTTTTTTAATGAACTGAGAAAAGCAAAGCAGAGGAACTATAATATAGCAAATATAACTGACAAAAGATTTATCCATAATACATAAAGAACATCTACAACTCAATAACAAAAAGAAAAGGCGGGTACTGGAGAGATAGCTCAGCGGTTAAGAGCACTGACTGCTCTTACAGAGGACCCGGGTTGGATTCCCAGCACCCACATGGCGGCTACGAACCGTCTTTAACTCCAGTTCCAGGGGAATCCGAAGCCCTCTTCTGACCTCCGCAGCACTGCACGACACGGGTGCATTCACATACATGCAGGCAATACACTCATACACATAAAATAAAAATAATAAAATATTTTTTAAAAAAAAGGCAAATTTAACAAGGATAAAACAACTTGGGCAAATATTTCACAGAAGGGATCTATTATGTCCTGATTTGTCTCGCACCTTTATGGTTGTTCACATTTTCTAAAACTCCTTGAGTTCTAGACTTGCAACTCATGAAGGGAAAATAATCCTGCAACAACAGTCAAAATTTTTACACTCTCTAGATTGTTCCACAGTTCATCTGTACATTCACATTTTGTCTATAAATACATTCTCTAATATTACTATTCTTATGTTTTTGTTTTGTGTCTCTATTAGTTACTTTTCTTGTCGGTCTGACAAAATACCTGACAAAAAGCAAATGTGAAGGAAGGGTTTACATTGGCTCACAGGTCAAGGGTGCTTCTGATCTCTATGACTGTAAAATAATACACTGCGTTGTTTTAACATGCAATATCTGTGGTAATTTTTTTCTAATGCCAATGAAAACATTAATACAGATGCATAAGAGCTCTTAATACAGTGTTTCCTTGAGATTGCATACTGTAAAATGGGATGCCTTTACACGACTGTAATCTCAACCCTTCTGATACAGAAGCAGAAAACCCCTGTTCTATACCAGTGTGAGCTACAGAGTGAGTGTCGGGTCAACCTGAGTTTTGTAGCGAGACCTTGTCTCAAAAGACAGAAAGAGACAAAGAAACGGAGAGCAAAGCTAACGGAATGCACATGACTTGGGCCTCCAGCATCTGTGGTAATGACTCTAGTAGTTCATGCTCTGTCTCCTCCCTACCAAGTGCGCTTAGACTGTCCACTCCTTCACTTGAGGCTTTCCTTACTTCACAGGAGTATGTCCTGATACTTTTATTTTACTTCCCAAAAGTGAACAGAAATGTAAGGACCACGACTGCAATGTGCATTGAATTACTTTACTTTCTCATCGTTTCCATACATGATCATTTTATTATTTGTATAAAGTATATTTGTCCTTTTTATTTTATCCTTCTTTTGCTTCATGTGTTACACTAGTCTCTACTTTTTAAAATTGGAAAATCTTTTATTAATTAATAGATAATTTTTTTTTTTTTGGTCTTTTTGAGACAGGGTCTCCCTGTAGCCCCAGCTGTCCTGGAACTCACTATGTAGACCAGGCTGGCCTTGAACTCACAGAGATCCACCTGCCTTTGCCTCCCAAGTGCTGGGACTACAGGCATGCGCCACCATGCCCAGCCAATCAATAGATCATTTTTGATGAACACTGACATACTTGTTTATGAGTAGTTATTTGAAAGTCAAACACTTGAATTTTCCAAAGAATTTTTACATACATTTTTTTGGACTCTCACAAAAATCCTGTACACTGATGCAAAAGCCTTCATTCTCTGGACTTCTAGAATTCTAAAGCTTCATCCAGCTCTCTCTCTCTCTCTCTTGCCATTACTGCTTTCCCTCTCAACCAATTATCTCAGCTAAGAACAAAAAAAAAAAAATGGTGCTAAAATGCTGTTCATGGGAAAAAAACTCACTTAATTCATTTTTCTATCTCAAATACATATATCTGTATTATGGTTTGTTATTTTAAAATAAGCCAGCTCTAGTGGTAGTGCTATCCTGATGGAACTTTATTTTGAAGGTTGATAGAGAAAATTACTTAATCACAGTGGAAAGATATCACAATTAAATTATGATGGACAAGCAGAAAGAAGGCTGATCCCAAAGTTGATAATGGATAATTTTGTCATTAAGTCATTTTGCTTACTTACTCTACCACACGCTCTGACATGAAATGCAAATTGGACTTGACTTCAACATATTTAACAAAAAGAAAGTATCAAAAGGTGCTTAAAGGGGAAGAGTCATTTCTTAGAGGCTGTGTTTTAAAACGAATTTTCAGTAAATTCTGGTATTTCAATTATAGACACCGATACAACTATAGATGGGCTTTGTACCACTAAGATAATAACTGAAATCAGGTTCACAAGACAATTTTTATTCTTGCTTTACTCATGCAACAAGGAAATAAAGCAATATGTATTGAGTGCCTGTGAATGTCAAGCATGGAACTAAGAACATGTGTATGTTTATATTTAGTTTTGTCCCAGGAAAATGATATTTTTATTATAGCCCAATGTAGTGTTAAAAGCTGCAATAAAAAGGCATTTTTGTAATGTCCAGGGACAAAAAACAACAAACATTCTATTTCATATCCTCTACATCTTATAGCACTGTACTGACACAAAAAGCACACACAGGCCTGTCCTGTTATAATACTAAACTCATTTTTGAAAACCAAAACCCTCCTCTGGTGTAATGACTGAAGCATGATCTTGAATCAGCAGGACCAGGATCTCAAAGGGATTATCAGAAATGCATAGTACTTGGTTCCAACCTTAACCTAGGGAACTAACATTTTCTGTTTATCAAGTTCCTGTTTCTTGGTGATCTTTCAAGTCAGAGATGTGATGTCCAGTCTTTGTCTGCCGGTTTTATGTTTTACTTGTATCCTAGAAATAGTCTTAGCAAATCCTTCCATAATCTGAAACCATCTTTAAGAAATTGTGTGTGGGACCAGTGTTCATACTTGCATGCATATGTGTTTGCATGTATATGGGCACATATATGTATGAGGGTACATGTGTGGTTGGAGGCCAGACTGACATTGGTTGCCTTCTTCAGTCTATTTCTACTTTTTTATTGAGGGAAGTTTTCTCAGTTGAAACCAGAGCATGTTGATTTGCTAGTCTAGCTAGTCACCTTGCCCCAGGGGTCCCCACTCTGCTTCCTGAATATTGAGATTGCAGGTGGACCACCCCACCTATGTAGTTCCTGAGGATCCAAAATCCAGTCTTCATGCTTATATTCTTTTACTGAGCCATCTCTTAAGTTCATTTTGAGGAGAATTTTTTGGGGGTAGGAGGTGTTTACTGAGGTATATTTTATTTCTGGACTAGATCCTGATTGTTCTAGGCTGTCTTTTAACCTTAATAAACTGTGTGTAAGTCTTTTCCCCTCCATTCCTCAATACTAAGTATCATTCTGCTTCATCACAGCCCCAGTTTATCAGCTGAGCACTATTTGTTGTAAGTAGTTATCTTTGCAGTTCTGAGAAAGTGGAGTGGGTAGCCAAGAGAAGGCTCAGCATTCTGTGGATGGTCTTAACTGACATGTTTTCCAGTTTCATTAATCAGCTTATGACAAGAATGAAAAGGGATCTCTTCTTTAATACAGAATGGGGGAAATTCGCTTGAACACATATCTTTTACCCAGTTCATTGTAAGATCTTGAAATCCTTTGTAGGGGAACTGATGGTGGGACTGAGAATGTAGTTTCCTGGGGGAGCACATGTAGGAAGCCCTGAGTTCATTCTTCAACAAGGTGTACCCTGAGAGTGCTGGTGCACACTTGTAATTCAGCACTGGGGAGACAGAGCAGGAGGAACCAACCTCAAAGTAATTCTCAGTTGTATAGAAAGTTCAAGACCCGCCTTGAATACACACACCTCGTCTCAAATATGAATAACCAAATAACAAATAAATAAATAAATAAATAAATAATAAATAAATAAATAAATAATCTAATGGCTATGAAGGGAAGCTAATGTGACTTTTAAATATTTGTATGTTTTGTTGCTTACATAATTGTGCAATTAACTTTCTTTGAGTTTGGGCAAGAACTGTGGCTAGCCTCTGTCACTTCCAGAGTTAAGTATGTGAAATAGGACTTCAAGTTAGTCTCCTAGACCTGAAAACTCTCCCTGCAGGCTTTTTGAGATAAGTGGTCCTATTGTAGAGTGCCATTACAACGAACTGCAGTCAGTTTGAAGGCAGTCTCCTGCCAACAGTTAGTCAAAAGCTAGAGCCCTGGGTCATCTAGTCACAAAGAGATCAATCCTCCCAACAACCACGTGACCATGGAAGCACACACTTCCTCAGCTAAGCCTCCAAATGAGGACATAGGCAAGAACCAAGTCAGAACCACTGTTAAGACTATGAGATTGACACAGAGCAGAGGACCAAGGACAGCTGTTCTTAGACAACCCAGTTAGTAAGTTTGTGAGGGAATATGTCTGAATTGTAGTTTAAGATTTGTTATAATTCAAATTCTGTGTGAGCAGATGTGTCAGTGTGTGGGAATGTGCATATATGCACACTTGCCCTATGGAGTCCCGAAGAAGTTGTAGGATCCATTGGAGCTGGAATTATAGTTTTGAGTCATCTCTGTGAGTGTTGGGAACTGAACTCAGGCCCTATGTAGGAACAGTACATACTCTTAACCACTGAACCACCTCTTCAGCCCCATAGGATTATCTTTAAAAAAAATTTTATTTATTATTTTTATTTTATATGTATGTGTGTATTGCCTGCAAGTATGTAAGTACACCTGTGTCCTGCAATGCCTGCAGAGGAGAGAAGAGGCTGTCGGACCCCCTGGGACTGGAGTTATAGACAGTTGTTAGCTGCCATGTGGGTGCTGGGATTCGAACCCGGGTCTTCTAGAACAATAGTCAGTGTTCTTAACCATTGAGCCATCTCTCCAGCCCCAGGATTATCTTAAGATGTGAAATTTCCACACATTTCATTTTACAGCAATACAAAATCAATACACTAATGGGCTTTGATTTTTCTACTCATTTTATTCCTTCACTTTCTCCTGACAGGTGCCTCAAAGATGAAAAATAAAGAGAATTTAAAAGTTTGGGCCATGCTCTTACTAGTGAACTCTTTACCCTCTCTTTCTTCCAGATCACGCCATTCTCCACATGATCATGCACTGTACCTTTTCTAGTTTATGATGAGTCCTGTTTCTAGTAAAAATAATCATCTCTGGGAGATCACAGCTATACTGACTGCTTTCCTTCCCACATCTCACACAGAAAAGCAACCCTTAAACCTTTGTGATATCCTGGTTGTAAAGGGCTATTTTTATTCAGTCATTTTCAGGTCCTTTCTTCTGATTCCCTGGTTACCTGTTACATTTTGTTTTCTTCAAATGCAAAACATTCATGACCTTGTGCCCAACTAGATTTCCTGTACTACTCAGGAGGCTGAGGTAGGAACTGAATCTCAATTATTACTGCAATGTTTTCTTTTCCATTTTCTGATCAATACTCTGTAAAGTTACAGTGTAAGATTGTGATCATACCTTCCTTTCAATAATGTAGGTGTTGTTTGACAGTTTCCATGTTATTTTGTGTTCATTTTTCAAAAGATGTAAAGTTTCTTGAAATATTTCATGTCCTGAAAATCTTCTTGCTCTCTGGCTTCCTTCCATTGAATCAGGGGGTTTTAATGCTCCAAGGAAATGATGAACTAGCTAGAAATACAAAACCATTTCTCAATTTTGACTTTTATATCCTCTTCACTACTGCAAAACAATAGCTTTAAAAGCTAGTCTTTATCAATGAGAAGAGAATGGCCGGTGAGATGGCTCAATGAGTAAAGGCACCTGCAGCAAGCCTGAAGCCCTGAACAGTATGAGTCCTTAGCTGCTGAACCATTTCTCCAGCCCAGGGACACGGTTCTCACGGTAATTTCCATACATGTAGTGTTCTAGCTTTCTTACCATCACTGTGACAAAACACTCTGACCACTACCAACTTGGGGAGGAAAGGGTTTATTTGTCCATCTCCTGGGTTACAGTTCATCAGGGAGCCCAAGCTAGGAACTGAGGGCAGGAACCTGGAGGCAGGAGCTGAAGCACAGCCCATGGAGTAATGCTGTTTACTGGCTTGCTCCTCTAGCCCCTGCTCAACCTGCTTTCTTACACAACATCTGCCCACCTGCCCAGAGTGGCACCACCCACAGTGGGCTGGGCCCTCCCACATAACTCAACAATCAAGAAGATGCCCCACAGACCTGGCCACAGACCAGTCCAATGGAGGTAATTCCCCAATTGAGGCTCGCACAACCCAGGTGTGTCACGTTGGCACTAAAGCTACCTAGCACATGTAGCCATGTTTAAAATAGAGACAGATCACCAGGGCTATGGTAATATGGGTGCTGTGGATTTCCTCAAAAGGTGCTTCTGCTTTTCCATGGCTCCTATATAGTTTGAAGGACACTCTGACTTTATTCTCATTCCTCACATAGGAGACATAGAAATACAGAGAGGACCTACTTGGGCCTGGGGTTAGGAAGAAGATGATGCTATGTGTACAAAACTCGACTCCTAAGGGCACTGCCTGGCTACTCTATTATCACATGTCAACAGCACTGGGCCCACATACCTGGCAAAGGCCAGCATGCCATAATTGAACTCAGCGTAGGCAGAGGCTGCTGCCTATACATAGATAGTGAGCTGGGTCAGCTCAGCTGGAGACTGCAGAGAAACACAGGATGTTCCCTCCCTTCCTCCTGCCAGCAGTCAGCATTAAGTCATTTTCTGTTTCCAGACACCACATTGTGACAGGAGGGAGAGAGATAGATGGGGGATGGGAGGGATTATGTTTGACTTTTTGATTTTATTTGTTATAATGTCTACAGAGAGGGGATGATTTTAACTGAGAGATATTTTAACCATCAGCCCTTGATTTGTTGTCATTGAATGGTAAGTTTAAGTACCTACTTCACAACTTTCTATCCAACAGGTACATAAAAGTAATGCCAGTTTTAGAAAACATAGTGTTGGAGCTTGAGAGGTGCCTTAGCAGTTAAGAATAGTGGCTGCTGTTGTAAAGGACCTAGGTTTAGTTCCCAGCACCCACATGGTGGCTAACAGCCCTCTGTAACTCTCTTACCAGGAGGATCTGATGCCCTCTTCTGGCCTCTGTGGGCAGGCATATACATGCTCGAGTTCAGCCTTGACAGACAAAAGAAAAATGAGGAGGAACCTAATAGAGGATATTTTTGGAAGTGCTAGTCAATGGACTCTCATTGCCGTGCCCTGACTTTTTTCTGGTTCCCTGCCTAGAACTTGTAATGCTAACTACTCTTGCCTTTACTTCTCCTCCACATCCTCTATTAACCAGTCAAGGACTTTCTTTTCTCCCTACAGTTAAGATTTATGCAATTTGGGACTCTTTTAGATATACCCACTGAAGGGGTACCCAAATTGCCTCACCCTGTGTCCCTGTTCAGCATGGAAGAAACTAGAGCAGCCTGTGCCCTAAGATTTCCCTATAAGCGATTTGGGTAACCTCTTCAGAGGATGGTGTGATACAAAGAGTAAGTAGGAATTGGCTAGGCACTTAGGGTAAAAAGACCCCAAAGCAAAGTAGCCAGTTTCTTGGCTAAAAGTCAAAGTGTCCTTGGGCCTGTTA
>NW_008328003.1:166051-171451 GCF_000622305.1 Nannospalax galili
TCAAGGCCAACCTGGTCTACATAGTGAGATCCAGGCCAGCTGGGGCTAGAGGGAGACCCTGTCTCAAAAACACCAAAAAAATGAAGGAAGGAAGGAAGGAAGGAAGGAAGGAAGGAAAGAAGGAAGGAAGGAAAGAAGGAAAGAAGGAAAGAAGGAAAGAAGGAAAGAAGGAAGGAAGGAAGGAAGGAAGGGAAGGAAGTGAAGTTGTCAGAAAAAAAGTGATGGGGAGATATGGGAGGTGCTGGAGGGGAAGGAGTGGGCCTGGACCTGATCAAAACACCTTATATGCATGTATGAAATTCTCAATAAAGTTTTTTATTTTAATTAAAAAAAAAAGTAGTGATTGCTGTTTCAAATGACCTATGTTTAGTTCCCAGAACCCACAAGGTAGCTAACAGCCCACTGTAACTCCAGTTCCAGGGATATCTGATGCCCTCTTCTGACCTCTGTGCATTGTATGTATATGGTGTGCTTAGTAAAATAAACACAGGCAAAAACACTCATTCACATAAAATAAATATATAAGTAAGCTTTATGAAAAGAAAATGTGTTGCCTTTTAAAGGAAACAATATGCTAATGAGTTAAAAATATAATCCTATTGGGTTTTGTTAATTTTTAAGAACTGACATTTAGGTTCACTTTCCTATTTCCATCTTCCAATATCTGTTTAAATATTTCCATTGGGAATTGGAATATAGTTCATTTGCTAGAGCGCTTACCTAGCACTCAGGAAGTACTAGGTTTGGTTGCTGGTACCAGCATGATGTGCATACCTCATCTTAGCACTTGTGAGATACAGGAAGGAAGATCAGAAGTTCAAGGTCATCCTTCCCTACGGAGTTAATTCAAAGCCATTGTAGAATGCATGAGACCATGTCAAGCCCATACACATATGAAGAAAATTCTCTCGATTCTGCCTCTAAGGAACAAACTAAAGTTATAATATTTTTATAATTAAAGTATTTTCAGATCTCCGTTTACTTCCTGGGCAGCACAGACTCCAGTGTCCTGGTACCAGTACCTTCCCTGGAAAAGTCCAGTGCACCTACCATGCCTTGACCCCCCACCCCCCAGCCTCTTTCACCCTCCCAGCTCCCCTGCTCTCTCTCCTCCTAGCCTCAGTACAGGCCCATTGATTGTCTTGGTATCTCAAATACCAGGTGCTAACCTCTCAGCCCAGAGCTGCCACTGTTTCCTGATCCTTGGCATCCTGACAAGCCCAGGTCCTCCCTGAAGCCCCTAGGAACTCTCTGGGCCTGGTCTAACCCTCACCTCCCTTTATTGCCTTGGGCTGTACAGTCTCCAGGTGTCCTGGTGCCAGCACCTTTCCTGGTCCTCAGGAGCCCTCTGGGCCTGGTTCTGCCCTCACCTTCCTTTGCTTCCTGGGCTGCACAGCCTCCAGTGTCCTGATGCCAGTACCTTCCTTGGGTAAGCCCAGCATGCCCACTACACAATGACTCCCCCGGCCTCTTTCATGCTCCCAGCTCCCTAATCACATCTCTCTTCCTAGCCTGGGTACTGGCCCATTTCCTGTCTTGGAACCCCAGACACCAGGGCTAACCTCTGGGCCCAAAGCCACCACCGCTTCCTGATCCTTTGCATCCAGACCAACCCAGTTCCTCCTTGCGGCCCCCAGGAACAATCTGGGCCTGGTACTGCCCTCATGTCCCTTTACTTCCCTGGGTAGCACATCCACCAGCTTCCTGAGACCAGCATCTATCCTGGGCCCTTCTCCCAGGCCAGCCCAGTGCCAAAATTTCTGAGGGCAGCATCTTTCCTGGAGGGACATAGAACTTAGGAGAAAGCCTGAGAACATCTGATACTTGTCTCACTTGGGCTCTGTGGGAACTCCTGAAGACAACAGCAATCAGGGCACTCCAACATAAAATCACAAAAGAGAACCTAAAGCCTAGACCAACCAGCTTTTCATGCCCAACAAATGAACCACAAAGGCACATAAAGTTTACAAAAAGAAGCAGATATGAACTCAACAAAAGAAGGCTTGAGTCTCACACAAGAATGAGAAACTGTGAAAGAAATTCACATGTCAAAGTCACAGAGAAAAGATAGCAACATGAAAACCAAAATAATATATACCAACCAAGTAACAATAGTCCTCTAGAAGAGTAGAATGAGAACTCCCTAGAGATAACACAGGGCATGGAACTCAGAAGAACAATTATAAACATGATAACAGAATTCAGTGAATTTAAAGAACACACAAAGAAATCAAAGAACTGGAAGAAGATAGGGATAAACTTCTGAATGCATTCATAAAAGAATTAGAAATATTGAAGAATACTCAGGCTAAAATGAAGAAGGAAGTAAAACACTCAGTAAGCCAATTAGAAACAACAGGACAAAGCCTCACCAATAGGATGAATGAAATGGAAAACAGAATATCAAGACTGGAAGATAAAGTGGACAAATTAGACCACTCAAGCAAAGATTATGAAAAATTTAGGAAAGCACAAAAAGAAGTATGCAGGAATTGTGTAACACCATAAAAAGACCAAACTTCAGAATCATAGGCATACAGGAAGGAGAAGAATCCCAAGATAATGGCATGGACGAGATCCTCAACAGAATTGTAGAAAATTTCCCCAAATTAAAGAAAGACATTTCCATACAAATACAAGAAGCATATAGAACACCAAACAGACAGGACCAGAAAAGAAACTCTCCACGGTACATCATAGTAAAAACACTCAATGTACAGAACAAAGAGACAATACTGAAAGCTGCAAAAGAAAAACAAGAAGTCACATATAAAGGAAAACCCATGAAGATTACAACTGACTTTTCAGTGCAAAATATGAAAGCCAGAAGAGCCTGGACCAAAGGATTCCCAGTTTTAAATGACCACAGATGCCAACCCAGATTACTATACCCAGCCAAAATGTCTATCATAGTTGAAGGGGAAAGAAAAATCTTCCATCACATAAATAGGCTGAAAGAATTCATGTCTAGAAAACCAGCCCTTCAGAGAGTTCTTGAAGAAATACAAAGAGCTGAAGAAAGGAATGACTATACCCAAGGGGTTGCGGAAAGAAATTCAATGAAGGTATAACTGTAGAAATTCACAGCTATATCAAGTATGTGAACAGAAATAAAAATGACAGGCATCAATACACATCTTTCATTAATAACTTTAAATATCAATCAACTGAACTCCCCAGTCAAAAGATAAAGACTAGGTGAATGGATTAAGAAACAAAACTCAACTTTTTGTTGTCTGCAAGAAACTCATCTCACTTTCAAGGACAGGCACTACGGTGAAAGGATGGAAAAAAATACTCCAAGCGAATGGTACTAAGATGAAAGCAGGAGTTGCAATTCTAATATCGGGCAAAATAGACTTCAAACTAAAACTAATCAGAAGAGATAAAGAGGGCCACTTTGTTCTGCTCAAAGGAACAATAAACCAAGAAGATATTACAATCATGAATATATATTCACCAAACTCTGGTGCACCCAACTTCATAAAAACAGTACTACAGGACTTTAAGACCCAGATTAATCCCAACTCATTAATAGTAGGGGACTTCAATACCCAACTGTCTCCATTAGACAGGTCAACAGGACAGAGAGTTACCAGAGAGCCATCTGAGTTAAACAATACCATATATCAAATGGACCTAACAGGCATCTACCAAATAATCCAAAAAAACACCAAAGAATACCCTATCTATTCAGCACCCCGTGGAACCCTTTCCAAAATCGACCATGTACTGGGAAACAAAACAAACCTCCACAAATACAAAAAGATTTAAATAATTCCATGCATTCTGTCAGAACACAATACAATAAAGCTTACAATCAACACCAGACGAAACCCCAGTAACCACATGAACACATGGAGATTAAATAACATACTCATGAATGATGAATGGGTCAAAGGAAAAATTAAGAAAGAAATAAAAGTATTCCTGGAACTAAATGAAAAGGACAGTACAAAACAACAAAATCTCTGGGACACGCTGAAAGCTGTCCTTGGAGTACCTAAATTAAAAAAAAAAATCAAAAAGAACACAAATAAATGTCTTAACATTGCAACTCAAGACACTTGAAAAGCAACAATAAATGAAACCCAAACCCAGCTACAAGAAGAAATAACAAAAATCGGGGCAGTAATTAATGAAATCGAAACAAAGAAAACAATACAAAGAATCAACGAATCCAAGAGCTGGTCCTTTGAGAAGATAAACAACATAGAGAGACCATATGCCCAGTTATCCAAAAGAAAGAGCACCTCCAAATCAACAAAATCAGAGATGAAAGGGGAAACATCACAACATACACCAACTAGATCCAGAACATTAAAAGGGAATACTTTAAAAACCTATATGCTACTAAATTTGAAAACCTAAAAGAAATGGATGGATATCTAAAGGCATGGGAACCACCAAAACTAAACTAAGAAGAGGTTAACAGCTTAAACAGACCCATAACACATAAGGAAATTGAAACAGTAATAGAAAACCTCCAGACTCAAAAAAGCATGGGACCTCATGGATTTACAGCACAATTCTACCAGACAGTTAAAGAGGATCTACATCCAATGTTACTTAATTTATTAGAAAAATATAAATGGAGGGAAAACTTCCAAATTCCTTGTATGAAGCCAGCATCACTCTAATATCAAAACCAGGTAAAGACACAACCAAAAAAGAAAACTATAGACCCATATCTTTAATGACCATAGATGCAAAAATTCTCATCAAAATACTTACAAACCCCATACAAGCACACATCAGGAATATCATCTACCATGATCAAGTGGGCCTTATCCTAGAGATGCAGGCATGGTTCAATATACATAAGTCAATAAATGTTATAAATCATATAAATGGGCTCAAAACAAGAACCACATGGTCATCTCAATAGATGCAGAGAAGGCCTTTGACAAAAATTCACATGAATTTATTTTCAAAGTCCTAAAGAGAATTGGGCTGGAGGGAACATACCTCAACATAATTAAAGCCATATATAACAAACCCTCAGCCAACATCATTCTAAATGGATAAAAACTGGAAACATTCCCATTGAAATCAGGAACCAGACAAGGCTGTCCACTATCTCCACTCCTCTTTAACGTAGTACTTGAAACTCTTGCAAGAGCAATAACACAAGATAAAGAAATTAAAGTAGTAATAATTGGAAAAGAAGAGATCAAATTATTCATTTTTTCAGATGATATGATATCTAACAGATGCCAAAAATTCCACCAGAAAACTCCTAGAATTTATTAACACATTCAGTAAAATGGCAGGTTACAAAATTAACCAACAAAAGTCTGTAGCCTTTCTATATACCAGGAACAAGCAATCAGAGAAAGAGCACATGGAAACATTCCTCTTCACAATAGCTGCAAAAAGATAAAATATCTCTTCTTTTCC
>NW_008328003.1:171563-214063 GCF_000622305.1 Nannospalax galili
AATATTGTGAAAATGACCATCCTACCAAAAGCCATTTATAGATTCAATGCAATGCCAATAAAAATCCCAATGACATTTTTTTCTTAGTATTGGAAAAAAAAACCCTAAGATTCATGTGAAAGCACAAAAGACCTTAGATAGTCAAAGCACCCTTGAGTATTAAGAGCAACACTGGGGGGATTATTATAGCAGATATTAAACTGTATTGCAGAGCTATAGCCATAAAAACAACATGGTACTGGCACAAATTAGATCCATAGATCAATGGAACAAAATTGAAGACTCAAATATGAATATATTCAATTTCAGCCACCTGATATTTGACAAAGGGGTCAAGAACATTCACTGGAGGAAAGACAGAATGTTCAGCAAATGATGCTGGCAAAACTGGATCTCCACCTGTAGAAGAATGAAAGTAAACCACTATCTTTCACCTTGCACCAAAGTCAACTCCAAATGGGTCAAAGAACTCAAAGTTAAGACTGAAACTCTGCAACTGTTAGAAGGAAACATTGGTAATAACCTACAAAATATAGGTTTGGAAAAGATTTTCTAAAGCAGACATCAACTGCCTAAGAAACAAGGTCAAGAATCAACAAATGGGACCTCATTAAACTAAAAAGCTTCTGTACATCAAAAGCAGCAACCAAGGAAGTGAAGAGAAAACCCACAGAATGGGAGAAAATCCTCACCAGCGACACATCCAACAGAGGTTTAACATCCAGACTATATAACAAACTCATAAAGCAAAAAATTGAGAAAGGAAGAAACCCAATTTAAAAATGTGCTAAGTAAATGAACAGAGAGTTCTCAAAAGAAATAAAGATGGCTAAGAAGCATCTTAAAAGGTGTTCAACACCACTAGTAATTAGGGAAATGCAAATTAAAACCACTTTAAGATTTCATCTTACCCCAGTCATACTGGCTAAGATCAAGAGAACAAATGATACCAAATGTTGGAGAGGATGTGGGGAAAGGGGAACGCTCATCATCCACTACTGGTGGGACTGCAAACTTGTTCAATCCCTATGGAAAGCAGTATGGAGAACTCTTAAAAAAATACAAACGAACCTACCATTTGGCCCAGTTATACCACTCTTTGGCATATACCAAAAGAACTCATCCTATTGCAGAGACACCTGTACATCCATGTTTATTGCTGCTCTTTTCACAGTAGTTAAGGGATGGAAGCAACCTAAGTGTCCCTCCACAGACCAGTAGATCATGAAAATGTGGTTCATTTATACAATGGAGTTTTCCTCTTCAGTAAAGAAAGTTGAAATCATGAAATTTGCAGGTAAATGAATAGAACTAGAAACTGTTATACTAAGTGAAATAACGCAGACTCAGAAAAAAAAAATGATGTGTGTTCTCCCTCATATGTGGATCCTAGCACCAAATCCTTATAGGTGAGTATGTATCCAGACACAACTACAGGAATGAGGATAATGAAAAGGAACCAGGGAGGTAATGGAAAAGAAAGAATCTGAAAGAGAAGAACAGTAGGAAACAGGTGTTAACAAGGGAGATATGGATAAAAATGGGGTTATTTTAAGGGGAGGGGGGAGGGAATGATATACAAGGAACCTAGGGGATAAAGGAAAGAAGGAGTTCAAGAGAGGTGGGACCATAGGAAAGGGTATTATTAAGGGAGAAATGGGAAAAAAGGGGGGCACTTTAAATGGGGAAACCATGGTGGAATGGTTATACAATGCGAGAGATAAATAATGCCTAGCTAGTTTTAGAAAACCAGAGGGAATCATATTAGGACACCAACTTACTGACAAATTATACATACAAACTAATCAAAGAATGTAATATATGTCTAGGCAAGGTTTATCTAAGAGCATTTGGTCTTTGCCCAAGCTCTATGTACATGGTACATGGTAATTAAAAATACCAGACTGGTGAAACTAAGCTTCTTGGATGTTTAACAGCCATACTTTGAGGCCTATACTAATTTGATCAGGGGGACATAACAGACAGTTTTTGCTCCTTGCCCTCCTAGGGCAACTAAGTCCCAGGGACTATGAGCATCTCTCAAAATGTCCTGTAACTGTGGTGAGTCACCTATCCTCTTGATCAAGCAGGCCGAGGAGACCCCACCAGATGGACCTGAACCAGTGTCCAGTCTACAAAGAGGAGGGTCAACACAGAGGAAACATTTCTTCCATTCTTCCAGGCAAAGCCAGCCATGGTTGAGCAGAACCTTTGACTTATCTTCACATAGATAGAACTGGTAAAAGAGAGGAGCCAGGGGCTCCTCACAAGCCCATGTTACCCCTGAGGAACAGATCCTCAAATGATGCTAAGAGTAAAAATAAATTGGTTCATCTGGGCCAATTGTAGGGTCTTAAACACCCAAAAGGAAAGTATAACCAAAGATTAATGGGGTCAGTATAATTTTTAAGAGTCCATATGTATAGCTAAAGGCTGCATAACAAGAAATAATGCCAGCCAGGAGATACCTTCTTTTGAGTTATTGGCCAGAGTGGCCCCAGAGACTCCTAGACAGTAACCCAACATAGAACTAGGAAAATGAACAGCAGACCCCAGTCTTATCTAAAGGAATATTGACAACTGATTGCTGCTAGATGAGGAAGAGCTGATCTTCCTAAAACAAGGAACTGTAGATAGACTGACTAGATTCAGCAGAAGGACAAGCACTAGGGAATGGTTGGGGGTGCAGACAACACAGTGGACAGTAACAGGGATGACAGAGTATATGGGCTCTAGTGTGTGGGCGGGGGGAGGCTATGGGAGGATGTCATTTGGGAAGTGGGTATATAGATGAATAAGTTTGTGTGTGATATTCTGTATGATATACACACAAAAAAATCAACAAATTTGAAAAGATTTATATTTAAGGAGGAAGCATAAAAATTTACTTCATGTTGAATAGTAGAGGTGATAAACATTACCAGTGAAACCTACCTGATCACTTTATATCCATATTCAGGTACTAAGGATCTGAGTGTAACTGACTGTGACTAGTAATAATGAGAAACACAGAGATTAAAGACACATGTGCAAACATCTAAGCATTAGTAGCATTAAAAATGTAGGAAACAGCTGGATGTGGTGGCACATGCCTTTAATCCCAGCACTTGGAAGGTAGAAGCAGGCGGATCTCTGTGAGTTCAAGGCCAGCTTGGTCTACATAGTGAGTTCCAGGACAGCTGGGGCTACAGGGAGACCCTGTCTCAAAAAGACCAAAAAGAAAAAAAAAAAGTAGGAAACAGTGTATTTTAAAATGAAATAAAAAATTTCTTTAAATGGTAAAAACTCATTCAATTTTATGTCTTACAGGGTTTATACTGAGTTCAATATTGTATAACTGTATTAAGTCAACTGTGAACCTAAAAATTTACAGCCACTTTTGAAAGAGATGTATCCTTGCTCTGGACTGTGTTAATGAATGTGTTAAAGTTGTAATGAAATGCTTTTTCTAATCATGTGGCTATTAAATTTTAAAAAATTTAAAATAATAATTCTTCAAAGCATAAACATTTGTCCCTTATTAGTAGATGTGAAAAACATTATCACTGAAATCTAACTGATGACTTTATATCCATTCTCTTTAGCCAAGTATCTCAGAAAGTAACCAACTGTGACTATTAATAATCAGATATATAGAGATTAGAAACCCATGTGCAAACATCTAAGTGTTAAATGCATTAAAGATGAATTTTTGTGTATGAAGCTGTATATTTTAATAATGAAATGGAGATCTTTTTTAAAGGTTAAAATCTCATTCAATTTTATGTCTTATAGGGTTTATACTGAGTACAATATTGTATAACTGTATTAATTCAACTAAAAACCTAAAAATTTTAGCAAATTTTGAAAAAGATGCATCTTAGCTCTGGAAATTGTTATTGAATATGTCAATGCTGTTGTAATGAAATGCTTCTGATTATGTGTTTATTAAATAAACAGTTTTAAAAAATAAAGTATTTTCAGTCTTTGACTATATGACAAAACTTATTGTCAAACTATATGATTATGAAAACTAGATAAAATCACACACTGGTGATATGAATATGTTTGCCAAATTATTTTATTATTTTTCCTTAGTGTGTGTATGGTGTGTGTGTGTGGGGGGGGGACTTTGATGATTTCCCATCTCTGAATGTCATTGTACCGTAAGAGTGCTGGAATTACACATGTGAGCCACTGCATTCAGCTTTTTGGTTTGTTCTAGGCATCTAACTGGTGTTCACAGGATTGTACAACTGATGTTTTTACCTGCTGAGCCATCTGTCCAATCCTTACAAAGTATTTCAAAACATGAATCATTGAAAAAAAAATTAGTAATGCTTGCTGAATCACAGATAGAATTGTATATTGTTTATCTGGACTTTTTATTTGAGTTTTTATCAAGCTGATTTTTCCCTTGAAGAAACATGTACATGACAGGACATCTACCTGTGGATTCCTTCCTTCATGACATTATGTTTAGAAAGATACACCCACACAATGAGGAAGTAAGTCATTCCATTTCCATTTGTAAGTGGAAAAATATTTTTCAATCTTAACATAGAAATTATTTAGTTAAATTTTGGGTTCTGACTATTTGCACATAGACTTATGAGGAATGTTGGGTCAGGAAAGCCCCACGCTGAATGCCTGTAATCCCAGTACTTGGGAGACTGAGGTAGGAGTATCAGAGTTTTGAGAACAGTTTGCACTCAAATTTTAGGCCAGTCAATGATACAGGGGAAGGGCTATCTCAAATACAAAACAGAAAATTACAAGGCATAATCATGAAATTTGAGGAAAATGTTGATTTCATGTGTTTTATTGACTAAAAAAGACTTAAATTAAATTTTGTGACTTTTATGTAATATAATTCGATGGTATTTAGATCTTCTCCCTCATCTATATCCCTCTTATTGCCCTGCCAAGTTAAAGTACTCTATTGTACATATAATAAGACTTATAGAGTCTAATTTGTGTCCCCAAATGTCCTTCTGAGTGGGTCCATCCACTGGAGCCTGGTTAACCTATCAAGTAGTCCCATACTTGACCCTGTCTCTGCCCCTCCCAGCAGCCATCTGTTGTCATAGTTTCCTTAGGTTGTGTTGGAGTTCCTTACCCATTTCCTCATATTTGTGCTAGGATTTTTTTCTGATATTAGCTTGAATGGTACTTGTACCTTCTGTTACCATTACTGTGAGTTCATATGAGTAACTGAGCAGCTGTCAGGAAAACTTTCCTTGTGGTCATCCACCACCTGTGACTCTAACAATCTTTCTGCCCCATCTTCTGCAATGATCCCTGAACCTTAGGAGGCAGAAGTTTGATATAAGTGTCCTATTCAGGGGTAAGCACTCCACAGCCTCTTGTTCTCTGCACATTGGCCAGTTGTGGATTTCTGTGTTAATCACCATCTGTTGTATTGGAAACTTCTTCTAGTGAGAGTTAAGAGATGTATTAATTTGTGGGTATAACAATAAGTCATTAGGAGTTAGTTTAATACAATAACTGTTTAATGGGCTAGCATAGCCATTAAAGGCTCAAGCTCAAAACCAAAAAAAAAAAAAAAAAAAAAAAAAAGAACTTTAAAATAATGCTGTATTCTTTGAAAATTTCAAATTTTCAAATTTCATTGTTTTGATAATATTCACCCATCAATTCATCCCTCCACTCCTCCTCCTCGTGACCCATCCTGTCTTCCTTTGTATCCCTGCAAATTTCATATCCTCTTTCTATATTTTCATTATTAATCCCAAGTCCCATTGGTCCTGCCCATATGTGTATTAGTATGTGATCATCCACTTAGGCATGAGGAGTGGCTGTGCCCCAAAGGAGAGTGACTATCCCTCTCCACAACCATCAACTGCCAGTATCTTCTCCACTAGGGGTTGAGCCTTGAGGTCCCTTCCCCCATCTACGATGCAATTTTTGTCTTGTTTTGTTTTGCTTTTTGAGACAGGGTCTCCCTGTAGCTTGGAATTCACTATGTAGACCAGGTTGTCCTCAAACTCACAGAGATCCACCTGTCTCTGCCTCTGGGTGCTGGGATTAAAGGTTCATGCCATCATGCCCGGCTGTATGCTGGAATTTTGATCTTGTGCAGGTTTTGGGCAGATAACCACAGCTGTTATGGTTAACGTGTGCAACAGTCATGTTAGGGCCACAAGACAGGATTTCACTAATATATAAACATATAATTTTTTAATGATTTATTTGTACATCTCGAAAATCACTCATGGTATGAAGAACTTAGCACAGGCATGCAAAAAGGAAGCCCTGAGACATTATCACCAGAATGAAATGTGACTAGCTTTTTATTTCTTACAATTTACTAGAGGCTCAGGGTGACCACAATGCTTTCAACTTTGTGATTCAAGGACTCCGTCTTCAGGGCTGGAGCAATGACACAATGGTTAATAGCACTTACTGCTCTTCCAAAGAACCTGAGTTGACTCCTAGCACCCATCAGGCATCTAACACCCATCCTTAATTCCAGTTCCTGGGAATTAGACACCCTCCTCTAGCCTCTGCCGGCACCAGGCACACATGTGGTATATGCAAGCAAAACACTCATAAACAAAATTTTTTAAGAACTCTATCTTCAATTATTTATATGTTAAGTGAGTATATTATTTTGCTGTAAGGTTTAGGGACTCCAAAAATGAGGAAAAGTGGGCAGGAAATGGTAGTTATTCTCAGGTATTCTTATGATGCAGAGACAATATGAGATAATAACCAGAAGGAAGGTCAAGCTCTGCTTTGCATGTATTTTAGAGAAGGACCCCAGATGCAAGGAGCTGTATTCTGCATGCTGCAGTGAGGTAATGCAAGATCCATGAGGGTAAATCAAGAAACAGGCTACAGGCCATTCCCCATAACTGAAAGAAAGACAATGGAGTCCGGATTGAGGATAAGTGTAAAGACAGTCTAATCAGATATGGTTGATAATTCCTGGAATGGACTATGGAAGCCATTCAGTCCTCTTCCTAAATACAGATCAAGCCACCATGGTGCCTGCTTTTTATTAAGGTGAAAAGGAGGAAAGAGATGTGATCATTCTAATTTTTAAAAGAGTTTAGCCTATTTTATTTCTATTTTATGTTTATGGGATGGGTGATTTTCTTGCATGTATATAAGTGCACCCAGGACATTAAATGCCCAAGGAGGTCAGAAGAGGGTGTTGGATTTCCTAGAACTGGAATTATGAATGGGTGTTGTATCAAGTGGAGCATCGAAGACCACTGACCACACAACTCCAGGGGAGGGGTACAGCAGTTTATTTGAGAGCAGATAGACTACAAGGCGGCCTCTTGGGGAGCAGAGACAACAGCAGCAAGCACGGGCAGTCAGATGTCTCTTTTACATAGTTAGGTGGTTGGTACCTTTCCACGACATGGACGTAGCCTGGGCAGGACATTTCAGGATTGGTTGGTCTCCCAGTAAGCAGAGGGACTTTCCCGGGGCTAAGTTTGAACCTGCCATTTTAGAATGTTGGGAGTTGCACCACCATTTTAGGAGCCTGCCAGGAACCTAACAGTTGTTATCCACTTTGTGGGTGCTGGGACTCAAACCTGGATTCCCCTGCAAGAACAGTCAGTGCTATTATCCACTGAGCCATCTCTCCAGCCTTGAGACATCATTTTTAACAAAGCTGGAATTTTTGTTACTGCACGATGTACTTTCTCCTTATTAAGCACTGAAATAATTCTACCACTAAAAGAATTCATCATATCAACCTGTGAAGACAACCAAAAAATTAACTTGTACAAATGAAGCTGCCATCTCTTTACAAGGCATAAATTGAAAGAGCTGGCCCATGATCTGTACTAATGACATATAGTTAGTAAAATTTCAAACTAAATATTTCTTCCTTGAAATATAATGACAAATATATTTGGTGGGTGGTGTACACTGAGGAATGTCAGAGCTGATATTATTATCAGAAGTTTTAGGCCTTTTTTATGTATTTACTTGTGTCACTCTAGGTAATTTCTACCATGGTTCCACTTGGCAGTTACTCTCTCCAAAGCTCTAGCTAAGTGACATTTCTCCAAGTTCAAACACATCTACTTCACGAATACAAGCACTAGGCCACCAGTCCTATCCAAACTGTTAAATAGTGATACATTGAAAACTATATTTGATTATAAAATGATATGATATTTGGGTTCTAACTTTTCTTTTAGAATAACAAAATGCTTTGTGCTGGCAAGATGGTAGGGGGTAAAGAAGCACTTTTTGCTGCTAAGTCTGAGGCCCTGAGATTGATCCCTAGAACCAACATGGTGGATAAGAGACCAAGTCCAGAAAGTTGTCCTCTCACCTTCACAGGTGTACCATGGTCTGTGTATGCCCACATACATACACAAACACAAAGTACACATGCATAATAAATAAATGTAATTTAAAACATTGGTTACAATGGTATCTTTATGAGAAAAAAAAAAAACAACAACAGTGGATCACTCTGAGCAATTGCAGACACAATTGATAATCTCCTGAGTTCTGTCTTCTATGACTTTATTTTAGGTAAGAAAACAGCAATAAGCACAAGAAACAACCAATGTGCTAGCCCTATGCTCAGTGAATACATAGATTCAATTTTACTCTATCCATATTCCTTGTCTTTGAGTATTTTCTGTTCATGTAATGTCAGTGGACCCATTCTTAAGTGCATGGCTTTTCCTGTCTAAAAGACTAACAATGTCAGAACAATTATATGAAAATTGAAATATTTTCTATCTTTAAAATGAAACAAAATGGGAAAGTTGCTATAAAACGTGTCCTGTATGTTTTGTTTTGCTTTATTATACCACATGAAAGTACATAAAGAACTTGAGCTGACTTAACCTAGACATCTGTCCTTGCTTATTAAAGGGGTAGCTCCATCATCTTTTTCTTTCCTGCAAAAAAGGATTTATGAAAGTCTTTGACTCCCAAAATAGACATGTTGATGCCAATATTTGGTATGCAGTTGGTATACCACATTTGATATGCCACATTTCATAGAATAATCTCAACAAGGAAGGCTATTTTCATCTATTCTAAATTTTAAATGCCTTATTTATTTAATTAATTGATTAATTTATTGCTAAATTACTCATTTATACCTCTGACTGACTATACCTGTTATATTTCTGAGGCTTTTATTTATCCTCTTAAACAAACAATTTCTTTAAATGTTCCATGTGATTCAAAAGCATCCTTACTCTTTGCCTCAAGGAGACCTAACCATACACCTTTCTAATCAGCCACCTATCTGCCTGTCTGCATCCCAATAACTTTTCTAACTTTACTGATTGAATCTTAATTGTTGCAGTAGCCTTGACCTGGGCTCTGTGGAGGCCAATTAGGCAAATCTATTTCTGTCACCTGGTTGAAGACCTAACATTTGCAGCTACCGAAAATATAAAAGAGTCAATCCAGTTAGGCAGGTCAATCGCCTGGGTAAAGGAATCATGCTTCAGGAAAGGAAGACCACCCTTAGGAAGGTGGATGTACATTAAGCCATGCTAAAGAGATAGGAGAAATAAATATCCTTTAATAAAATAATGTGCTTTTCCTTCCCAGATTTCCTGCCCTCTGGTGCCATGTCTCAGAACCATGAGGTTGGGCTGGGTCTTTCTGAGTCCCAGCCCACTTTTCTGAGTCCTGATTCGGAAAGGCTTCAGTTGTGCTTTCTCTTCTCTTCTACCACTTTCTATTCAGTGCCCGACAGAGCCTAGGTGGACTTTTTTTCCTGGTACTCTGGGCTTCCTCACTCTTTCTCTGACTTCCCTCCCTCACTTTTGCCAGCCATGCAGCTCCTTGTCTACCACATGGCTGACCTCCATGCCTAACTCAAGCACGTGCCTCCCTCTCGCTCCCTCTCAAGCTCCCACTTATGAACCTATAATAAACTCTAACACTCACACTCTGTGGTCCATCAATTTCATTCTTTGAATTTGAAAGACAAGAACTCAAAAACCACTGGGTCAGGTGACTTTGGTGGCTGTTAAGTTTCCAGGACTTTAGTTCCCTGAGACTGGGTTTGTTATTGGATATACCTTTGTATTCCTTAATCAGTTTTATGCATATACACAACACTCCTTCACACACATTCATGTAAAATATTTCCTTTGTCTGTTTTTTTTTTTTTTTTTTTTGCTGTAACTTTCTCCCTACTGTCATTGAAAAGTCCAACATAAATGTTGACTTAACTATTTCTGTCCATATCTTTGACAGTTACTGTTTTCAGTGCTGTGAAGGAGACCTGCCAGCTACTGTATACCACAGCAATCATTGACACATTTCATTGTATTTCTTTTATTGGCAAGTAATGGGGCTCTTTATCTTTTATGATGCTTTTGAGTAAATTCTGACTAATTCTGAAATGAAATGTGTGACCCATGCTTTCTCCTAACCACGTGTAATATATGTCTAACCATTTATTCTGAAACTTGTGAATGATTTTCATTTGAAGTCTGTTTGTTTGAAATACAAAGTGTTCAGTCTTGCATGACTATTTGGACTGAGGGTATCTTCACCTTGATTGTTAAGTCTAATCCATTCAGTTACATGTGTTGAGAGTGCTATGGGGATACAGCTTTGTGTTTTATCTTTGGTAGAATTTCATTTGCTCCTACTTATCTCTTCTTTTCTGCTTGCAATTAAATAGAATTAATTCTAGAATGCTATTCATTTTAATTTTTTTCTTCTGCTCTCACTAACAAGTCATGCTTATGTTTAATTTTCCCACTAAGCATTTCTAAGCAAGTATAATATTTTGTTAATTGTAAGCATCCTTAAGCATACTGTCAACTGTTCCCAAGCTCTTACTGGCAGCATATTTAAAGATATTTCTGCATTGAATGTGAGAGGAGGCAAGGGATTGTCACAAGGTTTCTTATTTGTTTTGTTTTTTCTTTCTTTTTTTCTAACTGTTCGCCTATCTTCCCAATATCTGTGAAAAATCATAATTCAGTTTTTACCTGTTAGTGGATTCCATTATAGAATTTTAAGTTACAATTTATTTTCTTCAAAACATTGAAATTGCAACTCTAGTACCTTCTTGATGCTAATTTTTATTAAGAAATATATTTCAATTCCTGCTTCTTTAAATGTATTCTGCTTTTCTTTTTAGGAAATTGTAATAGTTTCTTTTTTGTCTTTGATGATATTTATTTCACTATAATGTGCAAACATATGAATTTCCTTTAAAATGTGTGGAAATCTATAAGAATTTTAAAGCAATTTTTTCATATTTCTTTGTGAAAAACTCATGAATGGCTACTTTCTTCAAGTCTACCTTCCCTTTAAGTACATTTTTTCCTATAATGTTTGTTTAATTGTGATCTATCTTCTCAGTATTTTAAACTTTAATTTTTGTATGCTTTTCAAATACTTTAAACACTAGAATTTCTAATTTTGTCTATACAGTAGGCCAATTTAATCTTTAAGTCCCTTCAGTTTTGGGTCCATGTTTAATCTATAATTTTAACTACATTTTCTCTATTTTGAGTTTTCACTATGTTATATCCATATGTTTGCAAAAATATATGTACATATATTAATGTAGGACCTAGCTATATAACTGAGTGTAGACTATAACTCACAATCCTTCTGGCTCATCTTCATAAATGCTGAGATTACAGGGATATGTCATCAGACATAGCAATCTTCATTGTTTTAATAGAACAATTCTCATTTATTAGAAAAACTGAGATTCAGTCTTATGGCACCAAGCTAAGCCCATAAATAGTTTACATGTTTCTGCCAACAGATCTGGTATGTACTTTCATATTTAATATATAAATGCCTTGAACACTATTTTAAATAATGTTTTTCTTTAATTTTTAATTTACAACTTAACTGTTAGTCATTTCAGAAAGCATTCAGTGTTTGCATATTGTCTTTATAGACTTCAACCATGCTAGATAATAATGTCACTCTAAGAGCTTTCTTATTTCATCTTAGATTTTTCTTTAAAGGAATTATTTTGATTGTGAGTACAATTTCATTTTTCTCTTCTAAGTTATGCATTTCATATATTTATTTGCTGGATTAATCTATGAACTCAGCATAGTACTAAAGACGAAGTGATGAATGTCATGCTCATGAAAGGCACAGAAAACACTCAGCAGGTACAATTATACATGATATGAAGGGGTTTTTAGACATACAAGACTGAGACTTTCCATTTCTACGCCTGGTTTCTTGAGAGGATTTCTAGCTCCGTGTGAAGTTTGTTTGAGACTCTTAGCTTTCTACTGATACAATACTTAGTTTCCCAAAGCGTTATGACAGTGAGCTTCTCACTGAGGCTTGGGAGTTTCTTCACTTCAAATCTGTCAGTCAACACAGCCCCTCCTAGAGCACATGTTGACATTGTTGAGCTCAGACATTCCTGTTTAAAACTGTTACATTTCCAGTGTCCCATGGACAATGTGCATTTCTATAGTCTTGCATATTGCTGGAGTCAGAAATTTTTAATCTCATCTTATGAGTTAGGAATCAAAAGCCTAGTATTGTCTTTGGAGCGGAAGAAAAACAGAGTTTCCAAGAAACATAGCAAATTTAAATCTATCTAAACTTAAAGCTGTTCTCTTTATGACATTCCGTGAACCATCTCTACAGAGCTAGGTGGACACCATCTGTCAATGGAAAAGGTGTTACAGAGTTTGAAAACACTAGGAAAAGACCACCAGACCCAATTTAAATTTTAATTAACCAAAGTTTATTAGGGCTATAGCTATCCGTGGTCTCTTACTCAGATTCAAGACACAAGGCCCTAAGTGGAGGCCAGAACCAGCTTATAACGGCAAAATCCACAAGAAACACAAGAATTCCTTCACACATGAGTAACACCAGGTGGTCCTGAGTAGGGTCAGGATGGCCCAAGTTAGGAGGATAAGCAAGCTACAGAAGCCAAAATAAGCATTTGCTAGTCGTTTTCTTAACAAATGTATAGAGACTTCGACAGTGAGGAACTTTCTGATTGTTATTATTTTTGCATTTTCCCCAAAATGACAGGATACTGTTTTGGTTGGCTCTCTTGGTTAAGCAAGAAACACAGCTGCAGGGTCTGGGGGGTGACACTCTCCTTTCTGCCATCAGCTACTTCAAAGTAAAACACTCTTTTAAGGAAAAGTAACAAAGTTCAGATCTGACTTTGAACTGGCTGGCTCTCTAGCTTTTGGAGTTTAAAGTGGCTGCTTTGTATAAACTAAGTTACTTTGGCCATTACAATTTGGGGACTCTATTTGGGGTCATTACAAAGGCATGGTTTACATATTGTGCATAATTTGATTTTATAGAAAATACATTTGATTGTAAAAGGATGAAAATATACATTTTTTTTTTCTTTTTCTTTTTTTTGGTCTTTTTGAAACAAGGTCTTCCTGTAGCCCCAGCTGGCCTGGAACTCACTATGTAGACCCAGCTGGCCTTGAACTCACAGAGATCTGCCTGCCTCTGCCTCCCGAGTGCCGTGCACCACCATGCCTGGCCAAAAATATACTCTTTTAATTGAAACATGTTGATTTGCTAACAATTTTACCAGTTTAAATCATAAATTAAATTAATTCAGTGGTAACAAACATAAACTGAAAGCAAAAGGACTGAAAGATAAAATAAACTGTAATGAACTAATAGAGATATCTAATTCAATTAAGAAAGTTGTATCTATAGAAAGCTGCTTTCCCCTTTCTTTTCTGACATTTATTATTTTATCATGTACAATAAATACCCCAGTGATAATAGCTTTTGTTAATAGACTGGATGAATTTGTGTTTAAAAGAAGCAAAGCTTAAGTGAATAGTTAGATGATGGAGAAAGAACAAATCAATTGTCTTGTTTTATTTGTATTTTTCCCTATTTAGATAAAATAGTATCTACTGATAAGTGCACATCACTTAGATGATTAAACCCTTATTATTTTCAGCCCATTTATAATCAGTGACATTGTCTTTTGTATGTGACTGTCAAAGCAATATAAATTTCAAACTGTCCTTCTAAGGACTATTCTTCCAAATTTTACCCTGAAATATAAAATTATTTATGCATTTTTATTTCAAGGCCTTGAGACTATAAGAAGCTCATAACAAGATGCAAAAATTTAAAAGAAAGAAAAAAGACAAACTGATTTTTCAGGGCTAATTTTTTCATGTGTCATGTCTGCAGAATGAAGGGGAATAAAAGCAAATACATTGCCAAGGTACCTCTTACGGATCATCATAGACCAGAAGCAGAAGAAATAATTAATGACTTCCTCCCAGTGCGGTATTTATACAAACCCTTGACAGGATAAACCAACTCTTACTCAGCCTCAATCTGTGCTGAGAGTTTTCATATGGTAATGGATGCAACATTTTCAGATCTTTACCTTTTTATGTCCTTGGTATTTTCCAACTGCTCTAGTATACATTGATTTATCTTTCATCCCCTGAATGACTAGGTGGGCCTTACAGTTAATCAATCACATTGTCCTCATAGACTGTTCAAATAGCCTCATGAAGTATCATAAAGAGAGTAAATGAGAATGCAAAACACTCACCCTGTCACAGAGAAGCCGATGGAACACAGTCTCTTATGCACATGGACTGGATCACTAATAAAGAGGTTTATAAATGGGGCACTTGGAGCAAGGATTTTTCTATTACTTAACACAGATCCTAAAATTGTACATTCAGGACTTTTTCTTTTTACTCTTAGCTTTTTAGAATCCTGTTATATTCACTTAACCCCTGAAATTAGAGGAGTCATTCCCCAAATTGCCATTTATCTATAGGTTAGTTGATTTTGTTTTAAATGCCTATATTCCATTTGTTTCCCAAACATTTTCCACTAGGGGACCTGGGTCCTTTGTGACTTCACTCTCATAGTTCTGTTAAGTATATCAATTCTCTCCTATGTTGACAGATTTATCTCTGTAGTGACTGTCTCTGTCACATGATTACTGGTTCTATCATGTGATAACTGGTTCTATCATGCTATAAGAAAGATTTGTGTGGACTATGAAATATGGAAAGTAGCCAGCTAGTTGGTTTTTTTTTTTTTTTTTTTTTTTTTTTTTTTTAAAGGAATTTTTTTTTTCTGGTTTTTTTTTTTTTTTTTTTTTTCTTCATTAAAGGAATTTTTTTTTTCAGGTTTTTTTTTTTTTTTTTTTTTTTTCTGTCTTTTTGAGACAGCCTCTCCTTGTAGCCCGAGCTGGCCTGGAACTCACTATGTAGATCAGGCTGGCCTTGAACTCACAGAGATCCACCTGCTTTGCACTAGTGACCATGTTTTATCTTTCCTAGTTCTGAGTGCTATATATCAGCAAATTTATTTCTTTTTTTTTTTTTTTTACTAACTTTTTAAATAATTTATATGTGTGTGTATGTGTATGCCAAGGCATGAGTGTATAGATCAGAAGACAACCTCTGGAAGTGGTTTAGGTACCAAGGACTGATCTCAGGTCATCAATTTTGACAGCAGGTACCTTTGCTCCCAGAGCTGACCTGAAATCCCCTTCTTTTTTTTGTGGGAAGACATTGTTCAGTGATTTCTTTGCCTCCATATTAGCAGTTCCATCTGATGAAAGGATGGCCCATGATAAGACGCTAGGAAAAAAGAGAAGATGGGAAAGGACCCGTAGAAAAGGATGAAGCTGTAGATCCTTTCCAGTTCACTTTTATTGTGCTGCTTGAGACAGGATTCTATATCCTGGCTGTCACATAACCAGGTCAAAACTGGTACTTGATGAATAACAACGAATTTAAATGGAAGATACTGTAAGGGAGAACTTAAAATGTGGTGAGGACAAATGTTTTTGTGAAAGCAAAATAGCCCAAGGAGAACTCATTAAGATACTTAAACTATTTTTAACCACATACAGCATTAAATCAAGGATCATTTTGTGAAGGGTAAAGGAGCAATTTCACTGCCACATTTACATTTATCTCTTTGGCCTTCTTTTATAATCAGGGTTATTGTAACAATAAAAGTAACTGCCAAAAATTGGGCCTTTAACTTTACAAGTTCATTTTCTTATGGTGGGGAAAAAAACGAAGTAAAACAAAACAAAACAAAAAACAAACAAACAAAAAACCAAGATGCTCTGTTAAAATTTAGTTTAACAGAACCAAGGAAATAATAATGCAAAGACACAAATACCCCAAAAGAGTCTCAGTGAAATACTATATCCTTTTATTTCCCATAGAATATCATTATCCAAGTAAGTGTTATTTAAAATTACAAAGCACCGTTTGAAATATTTGCCTTCCACTTAAGTCTTGCCATGGTCTTGGGATGCTGTGGGGGTCATCTATCTCATTGACGACAGCATTTTTTTATTGATAATTCACTCTCACCGTTTAGATATAACATTGATATCTATATTCACCAGTGTTTCCTAAAGAAACAGAACCCTTAGATTGAATATATATATATAGATATAGATATAGATATATATATATATATATAACAAAAGAGATTAATTCACTAAACTGGCTTATGCGGAAAATTCTGTGTTAAGTATTTCACATGTCAGGAATGTTTTACTCTATTCTTTTTAAGATTCTGAGAAAAAGACATCACTGCTATTCTCAGCTAGCACAAGAGACAACATAGAAGGCTTTCAGTTCTTTTTTGTTTACTGTGCCTCTCTGTCTTGAATCTACAACATCTCACAGGTAGCATTTTCCTTTCCATGGAAAGTAATGTTGCAAGATTCTAATATTAGCATATGGGTGCCCATCACTCCTGCACTGCTCATAGATCCCTAGATCATTGACAAAAATCATAGTTTTCCCCTCCATCAGTTTTCAGTACTCCTTTAGTGATTGTTTGCAGTACCGGCAGCATGGGCAAAGTGCACGATGCAGCAGGTGGTGGTGACAGAGTCTTGCTTCATGCTCTCTTGATCTGAAGGTTTCCCTGTCCATTCTTTCTGGTTTGTTCTTGCAAACAAATTTTAGATGTAACTCATATAGCTCCAGAGGAAAGGAAAACTCACAGTATTTTTAATTGACATAGCACTGAATTTATGAATTGTAGATTTCCTAATAATAAAAATACACTAAATAATGAAAGTTGTAAGAATCATCAGGTAAACTCCAGTAACACATGCTTCAGCTTACCAGTCAATGCTAAAATCAGTTGGTAAAAGTATCACATGAAACAAGGTATTTATATATTTTCAGAGCATCTTGGAAAAATCTACTTCATATTTTAAGGGACTATCGATGATAATTTTATAATAAAGGAATGGGGCACGTACTCTTTTCAAATTGAGAATTTCATGCACATGCACATATCAAAGCAATTGGATTCTAGTAATCCTCATTCCCTCTCTAACTCCTCCCAGACCCTTCCTACCACAGACCTACTTTCAACCACATGACGACTTTTCATAGCCCCTGAGTTCAATCATTGTTGTCTGTAGTATGCACATGTATGTAAGGCTATCCACTGGTACATAACAGGGGTCACAAAATGACTCTGCCAACCCCAGTGGCCTTCATTTTCCAAAGCTCCTCAGGAAAGGGTGGGACCTCATGGGTTTTTGCAATGTATATTGAATTAAAAAAAATTTAGTTGTGTGCATATGTGTTTGTGCAGGAGTCCAGCACCCTCAAAAACCGGAAAAGAACATCAGATCCCCAGGAACTGTAGTTACAGGTTAATGTAAATTGCCTGACATGTACTGTGGGAACCAAACTTGGGTTCTCTGTAACAGCACAGCAATATGTGCTCTTAACAGCTGGTCTTGCCAGACTGTGTGTTGGATTTTAACTGGCTTGGTCTTGTGCAGGTGACCACAGCTGCTGTGAGTTGATGAGTGCAGTGACTCTGCCAAGGTCAGAAGATACTGTTTTGAAGCACTCTTCCTCCCCGTCTGGCTATCTTAGCCCAATGATCAAAGTGAACATAATCAGAGATGATATACCGCAGCATTATGTTCCTCCTGGTACCAGGAATGGAAAAGACCATAGCATTACTTCTATGCCATTTCCACTAAAATAAATAGTGTGAGCCTAACAGGGCAAAACTCACAAACTCCAAATGAGCTTCATTCTCAGAACTGGCAAGGTCCTGCACACAAAAGAACAAAAACAGTTCCACATTAAAAGGAATTAACAAAACTTGACAACTAAAGGCAATATGTAATCTAGTTTGGATTCTACATCAGAAAGCACTGGAAATGTTATAGAATAGTTGATAAAGATATAATCTGCAGGTGAGATACATGCTTGAAGCATTGCTAATTCCCAGATTTTGTTATTCTGCTTTTACGTCAGATGTCAGAATTTGGGAAATCGAAGTAGACACCACATAGGAATTCCTTGGACACACACACACACACACACACACACACACACACATGCACACAAATTCATCTTCTTGATAGTATTTTTTGCCTTAATCCATGATAATACATTATTCAGCAAAAAAAAATCTAGCTATGAAAAATGTATAGAATATAATAAAGGAAAAATTCACAGAAGTTAAGTCTTCAAAAGTTTATTCCATTCGGGAGCTTTTGCAATGGAAGTGACGAGTGCCTACAACAAATCTCAACATCCAGATAAATGGTGGGGGAGTCTCCAGAGCTGAAGTAGAGAATCTTGCCGCCTAAGGTCTAGAATTAGGTCACATAAATAAAAAGTTAAAAAAAAAAACAACACTTATTTTTTCAGACTTGATCTCATGTAGCTGAGACTGACTTCAAACTTTATATGTAGCAGAGCTTAATTTTGAATTTAAGATCCTCATGTGTAGACCTCCCCAGTTCTGAGATTAAAGCTGTATGCCACCACCTCTTGTATTATGTAGTGCTGGGACTCGAACCCAGAGCTGTGTGAATGATAGACAAACATTACAC
The DNA here is from genome assembly GCF_000622305.1 of Nannospalax galili. Lineage (NCBI taxonomy): Eukaryota > Metazoa > Chordata > Mammalia > Rodentia > Spalacidae > Nannospalax > Nannospalax galili. The sequence goes on from NW_008328003.1 coordinate 190,387, forward strand.
CAACTGAGCTATATCTCTGGCCCCAAATTCAATTTTTCTATCTTCAGGAATGACTAAAGTAAATTTAAAACTAGGAGCAAATTTCCTTTCCTAAACCAAGTTAGGTTTTTTGCCTCTTACAGAAACTGGAAGTCAGAGAGTCTTGCCTTCCTATTCTCTATTCAGTGAGGAAGATGCTCATGGGTTGGAAAACTGAAGGGAGGCTTTTAACTGTCTTCACCTCTCAAAAGGGCAGAGAACAATTGCAATGACAGGAGTCAGGAAAAACAGGGCAGGGCTTTCTGCAGTGTACTCAAGTTGAGGGGAAGAGGAAGGCAATCCTTCTCAAATGTTCTGTAACAGACAAGCAAATGTGGATGTACCCAGTGTTGCATGAATGCTGCCAGAATCAGATAATAGTCAGTGGAAAGGCAATACGCAGGTTACTGTGTAGAAAATTTCCTTAGATTTTCTTACAAAGCAACCACAGAACTGAGGGCCTTTCTGGGTTTGAAGCCTGCACAGCTGGGCAATGAATGTTCCCAGGCAGGTGACCCTGAGGACCTGTGCCCCCGGCCAGCGGGGTCTTCAACATGGACCTGGGGAGAGAACCGACGAATGGGAGGACAAGAGACACGAGAAATGAGAGCAAGGCAGATGGTCTGATCAAGCTCTGAAATTTTTATTTTTCTGTTTGCTATATAACAAGTAAAAGGAGGAAGCGAAGCTAGGGGTGGGGAAATTTCAAGAATGAAGTAATCTGTAAAAGGGGGAAGTGTTGCTAAGGTTACTAGGGTTGCTCAACCTGGTTTCTGAGAGATGGTTGCTTATCTAAATGTTGCAACCTGAGGTGGTTTCAGTGTAATCTGACTTAAGCAACTGTTGGCTCCCAGCAGACCTGGAGTACAATTAATGATCATGTCACAAGTTTCATACAGTAAAATTAAAATAATTGTTACAGGGGTGCTGGGAGACTGGCTCGGGGGTAAAGTGCTTAAGCATGAGAAACTGAGTTTGGATCTCCAACATCCAGATAAGAAAACAAACTGGATGTGGTGGCATACATCTCTAAAGGCAGAGGTACAGTGGAGAAAAAAGGCTCCTTGGGGCTTGCTGGCCAGCCAGTCTAGCTGAAACAGTGAGTTAAGTTCAGTGAGAGACCCTGACTCAAAAAATTAAGTCAAGAGTAATAAAAAAACACCCCAGTGTTGACCTCTGCCTACACACACACACATACACACACGCGCACACACACACACACACACACACACACACACACACACACACACACAGTAGGCAGTTAGTCAGATGTTAGCAGTCCTGAAGAGTATATCATTCCATCCTAATAAAGAACTAAGCTTTAAAGGCCTGAAGAGACAGCTGAGCATTTAAGAGCACTAGCTGCTCTTATGAAGGACCCAGCATTCACATGGTGGCTAAAGACCATCTGTAACTCCAGTTTCAGGGAATCTGACACCCTCTTCTGACATCTGCAGGCATGACACACATATAGTGCGCTAACATACTTGCAGGCAAAACACTCATGCACATAAAGTAAAAAAAAGTAAACTTTAATTTTTTTTAAAGAGCTAAGATTTAGGATTCTGGTTGTTACCCAGGCCCTGGAGGTCCTACTCCCAACCACATGGCTTCTGCAGAACAAACCAAGTCATAGATTGGAGGAGGAGTTTATTCAATTTCAGACTTGGAAAAATAGGTAAAGACTGTCAATCATTTGGGCAGGAAAACATCTCTCAGGAAGATGTCTGATTGAAAAACTTTAAGAAGTGGTATAAAGCTTACCTAAACACCCAGTTGGACTGCTTTTCTCTACAATGGCCTTTTTGATCACTACCCAGTCTCATCTCCTGTGCCTCTACTCTACAATAAACCTTGACTTTCTTTTGCAATAAGCTCTACATGTCACTTTTGAATTCTTTTGACAACTACATGAGCCAAGCTGCCTTAGTCTCACAAGTGCTGGGATTACAGTTCTATGTCACCTTGTCTGGCATGTTACATAGTTTCTGCTGGATACTGAAAATATAGTGTAGGCCAGGTTTGCTACAGTAACAAATACAGCATGACTTGAAACTAAGAACAATTCTTTACACAATGGGGTCTTTGAAAATTAGATTTGATTTTAAGTATTGTCTTTATCAACTCCTGTTCTCTCCATGAAATATCATGCTGGGAATAAAAATATCTGCCTCCCCGCCCCCATCCCAGGACCCTAGTCCAAAGTGATAGAATGCCCCAGTTGCAGAAAACTAGAAACTGCCGCTAATCCTCTCTACCTTAGAAACTGCTACTGACCCTTATCTACCTCTGGTACTGTTGGAGATAGACTGTTGCTCAAGAAAGCCTGTCCTGTTTGAGCAAGTGCCTCCAGAGAATGCAACACATAGCTCCCCACAGCTGTATCTGCTTCTTCATGCCCAAGTCTCTATAAGATCACTAACTGCCCCCATATACAGGGCAGTGGTCTCCAAGAAGCGGGTGGGAAGGCAGCTGTCACTCCTGTGCCTAAAATAAAATGCAGTCTTCTCCGAAGTTTGTTCCTTTCGTTCTTTCCTATTATTCCTGTATGCTATGTCCCAAAAGCTTAAGACAAAGGACCATAAGAAAGGCTTATCTTTCCAAAGCAGATGCCTGGGGCCTACAAACAAATCTATCTATACATATTTCCTGACTTCTAGCCCATCCTGCCTAGTAATTATAACAAAGCTCTGACTGAGATTGGTTCTGTCTTTTTGGGTCAAGTTTTTCACTGATATGTATTTTCCATCATTTCTCCTAATGCAAGGGTACGCTGGGGCCCAAGACCAGACCTCATCACTGAGGCTCAGGTGGAACTTTCAGCATCCCTCTACCAGGACCTCACTGCTGTCCTCTCTCAGATATGTAGAATTGTTTGACTTAACATTCCATGTCATTTCACCATAATAAAAACTGTGACCTGCTGTTCCTTAAGCCAGGATGCTAAGTAAAAGTTGTTACATAGAAATCCTCATTCTGTAACTGTGTTCAGATTTTAGAAAGACTTTAGTTTAATACATTTCAGTGTGATGGTTTCTCTGTTTATGTAGCTTCTAAATGGCATAAATAATTGCATTCTCTCAGATTTGTCAGAATTTCCCAACAAAAGCACATGTTTTATAGCCAGCTCTGTGCCCTTATGATGTCAATAGGGTGCAAACATTGGAGAATGCTGTCTGCTCACTTACAAAAATGTATTTCACACACATTTCCAAACTATGAAGGGTTGTATGGTACCTGTACTTTACTAAACCAGGTTCAAATTTATGTCAAAGTCTTAAGAGTCATATAAAATTCCAAACAAACAAAAAAGTCATATATATTTCTTGTTTATTTATTTGTTTTCTGTGTGTCTGATTTAAAAGGTTATCCATGATCACAATACTAACTATAAACTATAATGGGTTTTATTATGACATTTTCATACCTATATTATATACTTCACTCATCTTAATTCCCTATAACCTCTCTTGTCTCTGTGATCTTGTGGACCCCCTTTCTCTTCCCAACTAGTCTACCTTCTACTTTAGTCTGCCTTTTCTTATTTGCTTTCCTGTTTTTAACAATGCCATGAGGTTCATTAGGGCTACTTTTAGGTGCATGGGATGAAACAGTATTTACAAAAGCAGGGGCACATCACCAGTGGTTACACGACTGAAGTCCCTTCCTTCACCAACATCCATTAATTACATACAGAACTTTAGAAAGGGGTGTGGCCTCCTGATCACCTTCCAGTTTCAATGAAAGGATATTGACAGGCCCAACCTTTTACAGGTTAAAAGTTAAATTTAAGCTTAATCTTATCCACTTTTACCTTGAGATTATTTTGAGAGAATATCATTTGCTTTATTGATATGTATCTCTTTAAAGAATAACTGAACTTATTGATGAATACAATATCCAAATTCCCAAAAAATTTACATCAATTTATACCAATCCTTTAATTTCTTTACATGTTTTGCACTTCTCCTCTTGTACTTGTCTATTAACTCTGTAATCAAATGCAATGAGTTCTTATATAGGTGAATGCAAAGTTACAATAAGTACAGCCAAGAATGAAAAGAGAAGAGACAGATTTGTTACCACAGCAGGTAAGAAAAGTTCTGGAGCGGTTTCTAAAAGATGTTCACTGGAGCAAAGGAAACCAAGATTCTTATTCAAGTAGCCTCATCATAAGCTTATACGAAAGCATTTTAAGGTTCATGCTCATGGTTGTAGTTGAAGAAGGGAAGATGGAAGGCACACTTGAGAAGCTACTTAGTTCAAAGTCATAAAGCATGTGCTCAGAAGGTTAAAATGGCAGACATAAATTTGAGCATGCTCAGCTCAAGTCATCAAGTGATAGGTAAAAACTCGGGGTCCAAATCGGGAGAAAGTACCAGGACACAGACAGGAACTCCTGCGGGATAGAGTATATTGGCAGAGAAAAACGCTCAGCACAGTTCCCCTTTCGGGATAGAGGAGCTGCCAGTTTACAGGCTGTTGGCTGGGTGCTTTTATAGGGAGTTTTTGGGGAATGTGGAAGGTGGGAAGATATTTCTTAAAACAAATTAGGTGGAGAAAGAGAGTCCAGGGCTTATCAAGAGAGAACAGCCTCTGTTAAATCACTCCCTTCTGTCAGCCAAGATCTGGGTCATGGGATAAGGGGTCTATACATTGTGAAACATGTCAAGGGAAATAGTTTCTATTGAGACAGTTCCTACATCTGTGACTCTGGGGTGCAGGGGCCTGTTTATCTTTTAAGATTATCAAGGGGGAAGCAGGCTGTGCTGAAATAGCTCTTTGTTGTAATTGGGTCTTGGGTCAAAGGCATAGAAAGTCTGTTTATCTTGTTGGATGGTCAGAGTGCTCATTAACTCAGTTCCTGCATTCTCAGAGGGCTTACAAAACTGTGAGGCCCTGCTGCATTGGGGAGGGGTCTGCTGTAGATCTGAACCCTAACAATAAGATGATGGCCAGAACACCTTTGGGTATACTCAGTTTTGGCCATAAAGTTTTAGCTGAAAACAAAAAAGAAAGGACATTTTGAAAGTCCTTTAATATAACAGTCTTTCCCTAATGGTGCCAGCCTTGCTTATAGCCAGCTAACAATTACGTTTTCATTCTGTGATGTTAGCAATATCCATTAGAACATACTTTGCTCTAAGGACAGCTTTCATTCTGAGAATATTCTTTGTATTTATAATTTACAGTTAATTGTCATTTACAATTTTGAATTCCGTGTGTGGGGAGGAACACCTAAAAATTGGTACCCAAGCCCCACTCAAATATTTAATTTTTTACTTTTTTACATCAACTGAAAGTTTAAAATCTATGTAATATTTTTCAGGTTATAACTTTCTGTTCATTAGCTACATTGTAACTGTAAAAATAGGGTCCTTAGTGTAGGTTCTGCATCTTGTAGATGAAATAATTTTAAAATAGACTCAGAAGGAAGCTTGAGAACATTTTAATCAGAGTTTGTGAGCAAAAAGCAAAAAGGTACTTGTCCTAGTTGGCTCTGTCAACTTGACCCAGACTAGAGTCACTTGAAAAGAGAGCAGTTGAATAATTATCTTTATCAGGTTGGCCTGTGGGCATGTCTCTGGGTATTGTCTTGACTGTTAATTTATAATGGAGGGTCCAGCCCACTCTCGTGGGATCATTCTGTAGGCAGTTGGTAGTGGGTTGTATAGACAGCAAGCTAAGCATGAGCCAGCAAGTAAGTAAGTCATCATCCTTCACAGTTCTGCTGTTATTCTTTGTGGCTGTGACTGTGACTGACTTTTCTGGTGAGAGTTCCCTTTTTCTCCTGTATCACTGCCTTTAAGTTCCTGCTCTGACTTCCCCCAATGATGGACTGTGACCTGGAAGTATATACCAAATAAACCTTTTTCCTTCCCAAATTTGCTTTTGGTCAGTGTTTTATCATAGTGACATAATGATGCTACAACAGTAGGCAAGCCATAAATCTTGGCAGATACACAGAGAAGTTAGACAAGGGTAAGATAGCTAATCTTTCTGAATTACAGATCAGGAAATTAGGCACATATTTAGCAATGGAAGTTCAGAGAGAGAGAGAGAGAGAGAGAGAGAGAGAGAGAGAGAGAAAGAGAAAGAGAGAGAGAGAGACCCAGTATTTCAGGGCCAGTATTTTGCCTTCTATTTTAAAAAAGGAGATAGAGAAAAGAAAAGGTTATTCTTTCTAAGTTAGAACTCAGAAAGTTCTCAGATATAGTCGTCTGTGGAAAACTACATAAAAAAAGGGTCTTCTGAATCACTTATGTGCATATCTCATTAAAGGGTAAGTTATTTTTCCTACCTTCTTAACATTACTTTAGATGTGTCATGTTTCTTGAAATTTCTGGATCACAGACCTTTCCTGAGGGGTAATTTTCTGTCCAGGTGATTGGCAGGCCCATTTTGATTAATTCTTAAGAGAGGGGCAATAATATCTCTCTGTGATCCTGTTACGGGAAAATCAGAGACCAGCAGCCAAAGTCAGGCGAGAAGAGGGATTTAATGTTGTACTAGTGGACTGACCCATTGATCCTTCTGTAAAGGAGCTAGTACCCCCCTCCAGTTTTAGTGGTTTTTATATTCATGTGAGGAAGTATAAGTACAAGACAGAACAGCACAGAGGTGGCTATTAAGTAAAAGGTACATGTGATAATTAAGCAAAGTATCATATGGCCACAGGGGTTACAAAGACTTCCTTCCAGGTCCACCATAGGGGCAGGATGGAGGAAGACTCCTGCTCACCTTCCCCATACCTCTCTCTTATCTCAGAGTTTTCTAAACTTTGGAGAACAAAAGACTTCTATCCTGGGTAACCACAGGAGGTAGGGGAAAATATTCCAGCTTATCTCCTCAGTTTTATCTCTTGTCTAGGAGCTCTTCCTGCTCCAAAATTCTTAATTATCATTTCCATTATAATCCTATAATTTTTTAGGTAATTTAGATTGTCATGTCTCTACTCTGGGCCAGAATAGACTCATGTCCCATTTCTTTGACCCCCAAATCATGTAAAAGTATATATGTAACATAATTAAAGAAAAAGCCAGTGCATATCTTTTAATCCCAGCACTTGGGAGGTAGAGGCAGGAGGATCTCTGCAAGATTGAAAATAGCCTGGGCTACAAGTGAGTTAAAGTCCAGCTGGGACTCTAGGAAGACCCTGCCTGAACAACAACAGCGACAACAACAACAATCAAAAAAGTATATAAATAAAAATGAAAGACTATGTCTATTTAGCAGAATAATAATAGTAGATTTTCCTTTATGACTTATGACCTGTTTAGGCACAAGTTCTTGGCCCTGATAATAATATCAGGTATTGATTTTACCTTGTGAAGTGGGCCTTAAATCCAATTAAATCATGGTTGCTTACCCCCATGTTTGTGCCACTATTGTACTAGTGGACACATTTGACAAGTTTATCTCACAATATCAGGTGAGAGTTATACATTTAATTGTATTTCCACCTGGGGAAAGTAAGGGTTAGGTTCCATTAAAGATTTATACTATCTGTAGTAACACTGAAAATTGGACTTTATGTTGCCTACTCTCATGCTGTCTTTTTGTTTTTGTTTTGTTTTACTTCTTTAACTTCCCAGACTGTGATTGTTATCTCTAGAAGTTCAGTTACATGATGCATATTTTCTATAGGGCATAGGTGAAGGTACACCTGGACTATAGAAGAGTAACAGAAAAATGATGGAAAACCTGTTGTTGCTTGGGCATGAAAGCTGGGATCCCCTTCTATGAACCGGGAGCTGTGGTCCCCAAGCCTGAGCCATAGTTCCACATTCCTTTGGTGGTGGGCTTATGGTGGAGCAGATTGGTGGATGGAGGACTTCCTGATATTGGGCAGCTTTTTCGGCCATCTCTGAGTGACCTCACTCCCATCAGTCCCCTCCCTTAAGGTCTCAGGTTGTGCATGGCAATAGCTTTGCCTCTGTGTTAGGCTTATGCTGAGGTCAAGGAAGATTTCTGTCATTTTCAGACTCCAGTCTTGGGAGCACTGATTCTCAGGAATGGACTTTCACCTCTCTTGATGGCCAGCTATGGTCTTGACTCCAACATGTTGTCCTGGATGCACAGGTCTTGATCTTGGATCTTTTCCATTCACAATATGGTATCTCAGATGTTAAAGGGAGACATCTGGGCTCTTTTTATTATTTAAAAATGAATGTGTTACTAAGGACATAGGGGGAAGGCCCAAAGCAAATTATAAGGGTGTTGGCTGCATCCTTGAGAACATCCAAGCCTGTTTCTGTCTGACTAAAAGAAAAGTAACCCTGCCCAAAAGCGAAGAGTTTCTTCTTTGGCTAAGAGCTGCAAATTTCCTTGGACCCACCAGTATGCTTGTCCTTGCCTGAAGCCAGAGATGCCAGAACTGTATAAGCCAAAGCTGTCTCTGGTTCTTCCATACAAGGAAGCTGGGAATGCCAGAAAAGGGTCTGGTTTTTCTTTTGTTTCTTCCTCGTCTCTTTTCCCTGCAATAGTGTCCTAGTTCTGGAAACCATGCTCTTCCTGAGACAAGTCCTAGGAATCTGGACACCTGGAAAGAGACCTAGATTGACCAGCTCATCTCCCCTTTCCCTCATCCCTCTACTCAGTCCTTATTAACTCTCAGTGAGGCTCAATGGAATCCCCCTCCCAGGGCCCCATCTTGGTATACAGGAGCTCTACATTCTTTCTCTTTTCTAAGCTCCCTATAATAAAATATTTCTTTCTAAAACTCATCCTCTGTGGTCCATGAATTTCATTCTTTGAAATCACAAGACAAGAAGCCCAAAGCCTCTGGCTTGAGGTGGCTTTGGTAACCACTGAGTTTCCAGGACCCTAGCCTCTCAAGTTAAGCACAATAGAGCTGGGAAAGGCTCCATTGCTTCCAAAGACACTCTGATATTCTCATATTACAATAGAATAGGTTCCTTTCTTTCTGTTTTTGGAGACAGGGTTTCACTATGTAGATTTTGCTGGCATGAAACTTACTCTGTAGACTGCAGTGCCCTCGGAACTAACAGAGATCCATCTGCCTCTGCCTCTAGAGTTCTGGGATCAAGCCTGTGCATCAATACCCTCATCCAGAACAGGTTTAATCCAACAACTACAGAAAAAAAAAATAACAAAACAAAACAAAACAAAACACCTGGGGAAGGAAAATCTCCAGTTCAAGAAGCCAAAGAATGCACTGTCAGCTTACAAACTAAAGATTGTATCTTAGTTACTTTCTGTTGCTATGATAAAACAGCATGACCAAGGGAACTTATAGGAAGAAGAGTTTATTTGCATTTACAGTTCCAGGTTCCAGAGGGATTAGAGTCTGTCAGTGGAAGGAGGCATGGTGAGATGGCAGGAGCAGGACTAGAAGCAGAAAGCAGAGGCTCACATCTTGAAGCATGCACAGGAAACTGAAATCTGGCAAGGTTTAAGAACTCTCAAAGCCCATCCCCAGTGAAGCACTTCCTCCAACAAGGCCACACCAACTAAAACCTCCCCAAAAACTGTGACACAAAGAGGAGGAGGAAAAGGAACTCAAAGCTTCCTGTTTTGCCTGAGACTAGTCTTTCCTAGGAGTGACTAGGGAGTGGTGAGTAAAAGAATGTAAAGTGATAGATAAGCATCTCTGCACTGGGATCCACAGTGTAAGGACAGCGGGAATCCTGGAGAACAAATTACTTTAGTTCTGGAAATGCAAAGTAGTGTGGATTCAGGAATTATCATTTTTTAATCAAAATGAAGAAGATTTACTAAATCCAAATCTTGGCTAACACATGCAATATAGTGAAATATTCTAGGGCATCTAGAAAGAACTGTCTTCAGAAGCCTTTTAGTCTGTCACCCATGTCTTTTTACACATTCCAGGATACATAATTCCATAGTCAATATTCACTGTCCATCAGGCATTGCCAGCAATTAGGAGTTTGCATAAATAGTGTAATTGTGAGGCTACATTTGGGAAGGTGAGGTGAGGACACAGGCAAGGACTTTGCCCCAGTTTATCTGGAGCACACATAAGGCAGGTGTAGGAGAAGATTTGCAAGAGGAACATTCAGAGGCTGTGAGCATGTCTGTCCACACAAATCCTATTTCAAATAATCTAATCAGATAATAATAAAGAAGAAAAGAAGAAGAAGAAGAAGAAGAAGAAGAAGAAGAAGAAGAAGAAGAAGAAGAAGAAGAAGAAGAAGAAGAAGAAAACAGAAGACTTCTAAATTCTTCCCCATAATTATCAGCAGTTACTTTAATCTGTGAGTGCTTCCTCCTGGGCTTGCTTTCAGCACCAGGCCCAGAGCACCCCCCACCCCATGAGGCACTGTCATTTAAATTAATGCCATCCAAAGAGATCACTAGGCAGATATTTGAATGCAGAAATAAGCCATTGTCTTTTAAGAACAGAAAGCAATGATTGCATTCTTCTAGAAAGCCTCCAAAAGAGGCAAATTATTTGAATTGTTAATAGGCAGTCAACATGACCTTAATTAAACCATTTGCCAGTAGATCTGTCTATGGACTGAACTCTTTATTCACTAGCTTTTTTTTTAAAGCCACAGAGTAAAACTTCTACATTTGAAGTTCTGATTTGATGTCAGTGGTTAAATTTTTTTCACCCTGAAAATGATTATAGCAATCTTCAGTGTTCATGAGTGTAAATTTCACTTATTTGTGGCTCAGTAACTCTGGTTTCAGCTTCCTACCCAAAGCTACAAAATCACTTTGAAGAACACCATCTAAGTAAATTAAGCCATCAAGTCATCAAGCTGGTAATGTCATACCCAAGAGGGTGCTTCAGTGCTTATAGCTGCTACTTTGGGGCTCTAACAAGAATTTCCCAAAGCTGAAAGCATTCTGAGGCTCAGAGACTTCATGCAACATAAACCTTTACTTCAAAAATAAACTTTGTATTTTGAAAACAAACCATTTATTGTTCATATAAAAGGTCCTTGCGTTTTGTTATGAAGCAATTTAATGACTCCAGCTTACAAACATACTACGGGACAATGGTTATGAATGTAACCTTGGTGGTAAAAGGGCATAAACAGTCTAAGAGCTCTTCTGTTGGCACAGAGTTGGCCACAACTTTGAAAGATTTAAATCTTTTTTATTTTTACATTTTTCCAAGATTTTTTATTTCTTGGAGAAAAGCTGTTCCAACAGAGCAAGAATTATAGGCTATATGCATAAACACATGGACTTTATAGTTTCTTTAGAATAAAATTTTACATTAACATTTAAAAACAACTTATAAATATAGGGTTGCTATATTTCAAAATTGAGCGGTTCAAGACGCTACTCCGAAATATTAGGAGGTAAAATTATGCCAGTTCTTTGTTGCTGTTTTGTTTTAGCTTGTTTTGTTTTGTCTCAGTAGCATAGGCTGACCTAGACCTTACTATGCAGCACAGGCTGGCCTTGAACTCATGGCAGTCCTCCTGTTCAGTCTCTTGAGTGCTGGTATTACATACATGAGACACCACACTTGGTTCACATTTGCTACTTTAGCATAAGGATTACCTGAGAAACTATTAACATAGGAAAACTCTGAGAAAACAAAGCAAGATATTGGATTATGTATTTAGCCACTAAGGCAGACAGTAAATGAATTCAACCTTTAGGCCAGAACAAGAGTAGTTTATCAAGTAACACGTAAGAGGGCAGTAGGCTGGGTAGTAACTAGAGAACATCCTATAACATAGGAGAGGGATGGGCTGCAGTAATCTCTTGCAGTCCTTAACATCCAGGTCAGGCAGCTCACAAATGCTGGTAACTCCAGCACTAGGGGATCCTCTGGCCTCTGCAGGCAACTGCACCAAAATAAACATACCCACACTAGACACACATGAATAAACAACATTAAAAGCAATAAAAATTAAACCTCCTTTAAAAATTCCCCTGGCTTCATTTTATAATCTTTGACACAGAATTAGAATTTTTTATTTGTATCTCCTCTATAGCTGGAAGAGGATGCTAATAAATGAAAACTACAGATTCAAATCTGCACAGTAATCTTGCTCTTGTTGCATTTGTTCCTGGCCACCTCCTCATACTTCTTCACATCCTTTTTTTGATCCAGGTGTATTTTAAGCCCTGTGGATTAGCTCTCTACATACATGGAGTATCCATATTATTAAGCTTCTGTTTTTTTTTCTCCTGTTAATTAATCTGTTGGCCCCCCCAACACACACTATTCAGAAAGAGGGAGAGAGGGGTTGATACAGGGAAAATAGACTCCCTTTTTTTCAGGTTTTTGATCTCTTCCATACAGTAATTTGAAATTGCCCTAGACGGGGACTCAAGGAGTTGGAAAGGGAGAACAACAGGGCAGGCAAGCTTGAGATTTTGCGAGAAAAGATAGAGGAAAGAGGCATAGAAAACACTATAATTTCTATATTGAAAGTCAAGAACATGGGTAAGTTCAGCAGTGGAAGTGTGTGAATGACTGTATCCAGGGAGGGGCTGCATCCAGGGAGGACTACAAGGCTTCAGTTGTGGTGAGTATGCTCCGAGCGTTCGGGCACGCTGGTGTGGCATCTCAGCAGGTATTGTGAGAAGGTCAGTAGGAAAGAGAATCTTATACTCCAAATTAGAACTCAGAAAGTAAGCAGGATTCACAGTGAGGGTCTGCCAGCAATTCCATCAAGAGGGTCTTCATTTCCCAGCAAAGGAATAGTTATCCTTCTAACTTTTTCCTTTTATTTTCATTCATGTTTATGTGTGTGTGTTATGCATACATGTACATATGAATGCTCTTCTGTTGTGCAAGTATACATGTAAATTTATGTATGTGTGGGAGGTCTGAGGTAGGGTTCTGGAGTCTTCATCTATTGATCTCCTCTTTTCTCATGTTGAACGCAGAGCTTTTTGATTTATCTTGTTTAGCTAATCAAGATATATCATATTTTTTTCACCTTTTAAATTTAGCCTGGTCTTCTTCAATTGCAAAGTATTATTATTTATTTATTATTTATTTATTTTTAACATATTTTATTTATTATTTTTTATTTTATGTGTATGTGTATAATTGCCTGCATGTAGGTAAGTGTGCCCATGTCATGCAGTGCCTGCGGAGGACAGAAGAGGCTGTTGGATCCCCTAAAACTGGAATTACGGACAATATGTACTCTACAAACATAAGTTATAATATATCCGTATTAAAAATTTTTGAATGATTTAATACCATGTGTATGTCTATTGCCTGCATATGTTTATGTACATACCTGTTCACATGTGTTTGCATGCACGTGAATATATATGTATGTGGAGGCCCAAAGTTGACTTCCTTGACTATTCTCCACTTAATTTACAGAGACGAGTTTCTACCTGCACCTTTCTATATTAAAAGGTAGCTTACCAATTCAGCTATTCTAACTAGCCACTTTGTTCAAGTGATCCCTCTCTGCCACTAGAATAGAGAGATAATAGGTAGGTTGCCTTTTCTGCTAGGTTTTTCTGTGGATGCTATGAATCCAAACTCATGCTTAATGGAAAGTGCCTGATCCCACTGAAATGTCCCTAAAATGGCTTTCCTATAAAAACATTCACTGTGGTCATTTCCTGAGGACAGATCAAGCAAAGACAGAACATAGAAGAATGATGGAACAGCCTGTTTTTCTACTTGAATACTTTCTTTCAAAATGAGCTCTCATTTCTAACCTTAGGAAATGTATGATGCCAAAACATAAATTGAACATCTGGCTTGAAGGAAGCCTTTGATCAAAGGCATTGCAATAGGTGTGGGAGGATGAATTTAACTCCACTAAAGCAAGCATGAGAGGCTTATAGAAGCAGAAATAAGAGATCACAGATCAGGCTGGAGAGATGGCTCAGCAGTTAAGAACACGGACTGTTCTTGCAGAAGACCCAGGTTCAAATCCCAGCACCCACATGGCAGCTAACAACTGTCTGTAACTCAAGTTCCAGGGGATCTGACAGTCTCTTCTGTCCTCTACAGGCACTGCAGGACACAGGTGAACTTACCTGCATTCAGGCAATACACACATACACATAAAGTAAAAAGAAAAAAAAAAAAGATCATAGATGAACTGTTTTATAAGACCTGTCTACACTGGTTTACCACCTACAGCAAAGCACCCATTGAAGTTCAACATGCACAGGGAATGGAAGGTAGATGTGTGAATTTTCATGATGACGTCATTACAAAGTGTTTCCAGACATTTCAGACATTCATGAGTGATAGAATTAGCTTGAGATCTCAAAAATGATGCATGTCTTAAAGACACAGAGAAAGAATCTGTATCAAAAGTTTGAAAGTCAATAATATAAGAAGTTGTCAGGGGACAGAGAGAAAGAGTGCAGCACATGTGTTGTGTCAAGACTAGACTATGCACTAGTAAGGTATTAATAATAAAATGAAAACAGCATTCTCTTTGTAGATAATAGATAAACTTTGATGTACCCTTATTACGGAAGTATCTACCAAACTCTGGGTTAGTGTGGTCTCAGTCTGATCCCTTATCATTCAGCTTTCACTGATGAGAACAGGAGATAGAAATGGGTCAAGTAGGGCAGGGACCCCAAAGCAACTGTCCCAGGAATGTCCTTGCTGAAGCTCTGTAATGCCAAAAGAGAGCTCTTGTTGTGACTGAAACTTGGAGGAGGCACTTAGACATCTAGACATCTTCTGGGTGACTGGGTCACTTGAACTGATCATGTTACCCCATCTCCCTAAAGTCCTATAAAAGCCTGCAGGCTAGCACCTCTATGGTACCCATTTCCTGGGCACACACTGCTATATAGGAATCTCTCTCTCTCTCTCTCTCTCTCTCTCTCTCTCTCTCCCCCCCCCCACCTTTCTCCCATCTAAGAATCTATAACAAACTTCTCCCTAAAACTCACCCTCTATTGTCTATGAATTTCATTCTTCAAATTCTTGAGGAAAGAGCCCCAAATCCACTTGTTTGGATGGCCCTTGAACTTCTAGGACTCTAGGCCCTCAAATTTTCTCCCCAGAAAGGCTCCATAAAACTTAAGAAGCAAGAAGCTGTTAGGATTCTAGTATTTAATAAAATAGTCTTCAAATTAAAGCTAATCAGAAGAGATAAAGAGCATCATTTCATTCTAATCAAAGGAACAATCTACCAAGAAGATATTACAGTCATGAACACATGTATCAAACTCTTGTACATCCAATTTCATAAAAACAGTACTACAGGACTGCAAAACATGGATTAACCACAACTAAGTAATAGTAGGTGACTTCAGTATCCCACTATCTCCAATAATAGATAGATCAACTGGACAAAGAATAAACAGAAATATCTTAATTAAATAACATCTTACACAAGTGGAACTAACAGATGCCTACAGACTGTTCCACCCAAGTACCAAAGAATATACTTTCTACTCAGCAGTCCATGCAAGTTTCTCTAAAATTGACCACATACTGGGGCACAAAACAAACCTCAACAGCTACAAAAAAAATTGAAATAATTCCAAGAATTATATCAGACTACAATGCAATAGAACTTAAAATCAACACAAAAAGAAGCTCTAATAACTACATGAACTCATGGAGATTAAACAACATACTCCTGAATGATTAATGGATCAAAGAAGAAATTAAGATAGAAATAAAAGTATGCCTGGAACTAAATGAAAATGATAATATAATACAACAAAACATCTGGAACACATTAAATGCAGTCCTAATAGGGGAGTTTATAGTTCTAAGTGCCTACATTAAAAAAAATAAAAAAAGAACACATATAAATGACTTAACAGTACAGTTCAAAACTCTGGAAAGGCAAGAACAAACTAAACCCAAACCTACCAGATATGAAGAAATAACAAAAAATCAGAGCAGAAATTAGAAATTAAAAGCAGGAGAGATGGCTCAGTGGTTAAGGGTACTGACTCCTCTTGCAGAGGACCTGGTTTCGATTTCCAGCACCCACATGGCAGCTACGAACCATCCTTAACTCCAGGGGGAATCTGGAGCCCTCTTCTGACCTCTTCAACATTTCCTGACATGGGTACACTCACATACATGCAGGCAATACATTCATACACATAAAATAAAAATAATAAGTACAGTATTTTAAAGAAGAAAAGAAAAGAAATTAAAAGTAAAGAAAACAATTCAAAGAATCAATGCATCTAAGATCTGGTTCTTTGAAAAGTTAAACAAGATAGACAGACCATTAGATCAGTTAACCAAAGGAAAAAAAGCAAATCTAAATTAACAAAATCAGACAGCAAAAAATCTAGATCATGACAAAGGAATACTTTAAAAACCTATATTTTATTAAATTTGAGAATCTACAGGAAATGGATGAATTTCTAAATTCATGGAAACCACCAAAGTTAAACCAAAAAGAGATCAACGATGTAAACAGACTCATAACAAATAAGGAAATAAACCCTCCCAACTAAAAAAAGTCCAGGCTCAGATGAATTCACAGCAGAATTATACTAGTCATTCAAAGAATATCTACACCAAATATTTCCTAAATTATTCAAAAAGATAGGAACAGAGGGAGAATTCCCAACCCCTTCTATGAAGACAGTATCATGCTAATATCAAAACCAGGCAAAGACACAGCAAAAAAGAAAACTATAGGCCCATATCCTTATTGAACATGGATGCAAAGATGCTCAACAAATTACTCACAAACTGCATAAGATACACACCAAAAGGATCACCCACTATGATGATACAATATATGTGTGTACCTTTATATATTTGATCATATAAATGGACTTAAAGACAAAAATCATATATTCATCTCACCAGATGCAGAAAAGGCCTTTGACAATATTCAGCATGCATTCATGTTAAGTCCTAGAGGGATTTGGACTGTAGGAAACATACTTCAACATAATTAAAGCTATATACAACAAACCCATACCCAAAATCTTTCCAAATGGAGAAAAACTGGAAGCATTCCCATTAAATCAAGAATCAGACAAGGCTGTCCACTATCTCTACTCCTTTTCAATATAGTACTTGAAATTCTTGCTAGAGCAATAAGACAAGAGAAGGAAATTAAAAGAACACTTATTGAAAAGGAAGAGTTCAAATTATCACTTTGTGAAAATGATATATTATACATAAGAGACCCCAAAAGTTCCACCAGAAAACTACTTGAAATGATTAATACTTTCAGGAAAGTGTCAGGTTACAAAATCAACTTACAAAAATCAGAAGCCTTTCTATATACTAATAACAAGCAATTAGAAGAAGAATTCATGGAAATCCTCCCATTCACAATAGACTCATAAAATAAAATAATAAAAATAAAAATAAAATAAAATAAAATAAATAATTCTTACCAAAGACATTAAAGATCTCTACAATGAAAATTTGAAATATTTAAAGAGATAGAGGAAGACACCTAACATGCTTATGTATTGATAGAATTAATACTGTGAACATGGCCATTCCACCAAAACCAATCTATAAATTCAATGCAATGCCAATCAAAATCCCCATGTCATTCTTGACACAGCTAGAAAGAACCATCCTAAAATTCATATGGAATCACAAAAGACCCCAGATAGCCAAAGCAATGTTGAGAAAAAGAACAATGGTAGGGAACTCATGCTTGGCACTGTAAATATAGGCAAATACATATGGCTGGAGAGGTAGTAAATCCCAGAGAAAACCACATCTCTGTCTTATCTCTAAACAAATGAAATTTACTATATGATAAATATGGATCATTATATTTACCGACAAGTATACCTTACATCATCCATCAAAGAAGGTACATTTTACAAAAGATGGAGCCTATTATACACAGAAAATATATGTCTGAGAGATGCCAAGATGCCCAGCCCTATGTGACACATCTACAGTGGAACCTCTACATCTAAGTCTCATGGATGTTACAGAGGATAGTGAGATAACAGATCCCTCAACTGTTAACAGAGAAGCTTCCTCATACAACAGAGTGCGATGCATACAGAAGACCACAACTGGCTAAGTTTTAGAGAATTAGAGTGAGAGAATAAAACTGTAGAGTCCATGTCTCTGGAAGGACTCTTATACTAAACTTCACCCACCGATGTCTCTGGGACTGTTGTGGAAGAGGAGGTAGAAAGGTTCTAAGAGTCAGGGTTGGTACATGAACACAAGGAAACAGGCTTTCATATCTCTGCTCATGAATTTACAACAATGGTGCCAGCATTAACAAGACTCATGATGACTCAATCAGATGAAACTCAGCATAGAACGGGAAAAATGGGAAGCAAATCCCAACCCAAGCCAAGTAACTATTATTGGCAAATGATTACTGTGGAGTGAGGGAGAGTATACCTTCTTTAAGGGAATGACTAGATTCCAGTGGATGAACTCACACTAAGGGACATCTGACTACAAATGATAAAAATGCTAGATTGGATAGGACTTAACATGTGTGACAGAATGCCTGAAATGTGGTGGGGAGGTAAGTGGGGCAGAGGGGATTAAATTTGATTAAGATGTCTCATATGAAATGCGCAAAAATTCAATAAAAAGATCAGAGGGGGGAAAAAAAAAGAAATGAGAGGTAAGATTTGGATTGTTTAGAATAGGGTCCAAATTCTGGCTGTATTCTTTGCTTGTATGTGGACTTAATCATGTGTTTACCCCCTGTAAAGCTTCGTTTGCTCATTGGTGAAATGAGAAGAATACTAATATCTACCTCAGGAGTGTGTTCTGAGGATGGATTTGCATGACTTACAGTAGCACCATCAACACAGGTATACCACATACCATGAGCCATCATCACTGTGTACTTTTGTCAGGTCATTGCAATATACTTCCTGTGCTGTAGTGAGAACTGGTGTAGGGATGTGCACTGGCAGCCCTGGCTATCTGGTGTGTTGAAGTTTACCCTTGATTTGGTGAAGTAAAGTCCCTGGGTTCTAGTGCTTACTTTGCTATAGCTGCTTTTTGAACTCTGTGCAAGCTATTAACTTCAGTTTTCATATTTTAAAAGGAAAGGGAGAAAAATAAATTCTAATGTATTTAGGCATTGTTTAAAACATTATTATTTATTATTGTGTATATATGTGATGTGTGTTTGTGTGATTGTGGGGGGGGGTGTATGCCATGGTTTGTGTATGGAGCTCAGAGCACAACTTTTGTGAGTCAGTTCTCCCCTTCCATCATGGTTTCTGAGGATTGTACTCAGGCCATCAGGCTTGAGTGGCAAATTCTTTTATCCACTGAGTCATCTTTAAGCATTCTCTCGTGAATGGTAACTATGGAAATCAAACAAACAAGCAAACAAATAAACAAAATTCCAAAATCCGAAATTCCCCTGAAAACTATAAAAAAATTTCCCAAATCTGGCTTGTTCATCTTCAATAGCCAACAAAGAGAGAGTAAGAATGCTTTCTCCAGAATTTGCTGTCTTCTCTTCCAAAACACACTATCAGAGCTTATATTTCCATCCTAAACCAAAAACAACAGGTTTTAGGAAATGACACATCCAACCAGTGGGTGAAGTTCTAGTAGCTACATTTCAGCAAAAGTAATGAGAATCCTGGGGAGCAAAGCCATTAGTAAACCAACCTGCAGACTCCCTGGGTTTGAATCTGCTGTTACTTCTTCATATATTTTAAAAGTTTCTTAGAAAAGACAACCTGCAAATCTTTGAGTTATGCATGTTTGCTGCATTTTTTTTGCTTCAGGATCCTGAGAACAAAACGTACCAACTAAGAATCAATGCAACCTAGTGCAAATGGTTTGCCCAATGTGGACATCTGGTCTACCAACCACTTGCAGAAACAATGGCAAGACTAATGCCCAGGGGGTCAGTAATAAGTAAACTTGCTCCTCACGGGAGAACAGACTCTAAAAGCTGAGAAAGATTTGTATCTAATTAATTATTTGAGAACACAATGGGAATAGAAAACACCATGCAATTAAATTATCCAAGGAAATCCAAATAGGATGTTGCACATGTAGGCTGAGGAGGAGAATCACAAGTTCAATGCTAGCCTGAGATGTGCCCCCAAAAAACAAAGAACAAAGCAATGACATTAAAAATGTTTCTAAAAACATTTGACACTTTAATCCTAACCACAGGCTATAAAAGAATTTAATATGTTCTTAAATAATTACCTGACAAATGATGGAATTTATTCAAGTATAAGACTGAGGAGAAAAAAAAAATCACAGGGAAGAAGAAGGTATAAAAATCAGAATCAAACAAATAAATAAATCAGCCTTGTTAAAGTGGATAGGAAACATAATAGAAAAGTACATAAATGAAAACTTTAAGGATCAAAATATTGACAATAAAAACAGAATGAAAACAAAACTTAGGGGAAAATGAACTGTTAAGGGGAAAAATAAACAATCCATAAAAGTAAAATTAAATTAACTTCATTAGTGAGTTATAAACCATTACTTTTAATGAAGTATATAACTATCAACATTCATGGCTCAAGTTGTCATTGTTATGTTCATAACAGAAGCTTGGAAGCTTGAGGTGATGCCTGTAGAAGTCCCCCTCCACCTCCACCCCAATGTCTGCACTATTCTTCTTATGCCCTTTATTAAAAACAGTGAATAAATAGTTTAGGTGTTCATCCTCAAAGGAATGATGTGATGAGTGAAATGTTTGCATGTTTTTTGTTTGGTCGTTTGTTTTATGTGGAATTTTGTTGTTGTTGTTTCAAGAACTTTGAGGAAACTGTATTTTCAGTGTACACAGAAACACTTAGGGGAACAAGTGGAAAAAAATTAGTATTTTGTCCAACTAGGAAAATAAATAAAATTCTCTGAACTAGAGACAGATAAAGAAGGATAAGGAGAGGCAGATGGGAGGTGACTGCTGGTAAGGGCAAAAAGCTTTCAGAAGGCAAAAGAGAGTGGGACCATCCAGAAAGAGAATGCAGGCATGATCCCTACAGGCAGGCAATCTCTGGTCACCGATACCAAGGTTCCTGAACACCACAAACTTACAGAAGTTGTACATCTCATGCTACCACAAAGTAGCATTAATGTAGCCCAGCCAGCTTCAAGCTCCTACACCACATGTCTATGACGTCCACCCTTTTCCTGTTTCCCCAGTAGTCTGGTGATAGTCACAACAAAGTAAACGAATGAGAGAATGTGAACTACATCTGATTCCATTTTTGTTTCACACGAGAGAGGCAATGCTATGATATGTTCATGCTGGGCAGAAGTCCTCTTCCAAAGAGTTCTACTCCAGCCTGATAACCAGAGCCGATCATGGGAGCCTACCTGAAACAAAAGCCAACCAGAAAGACAGAATGTTTTCTCTTCCTGGTAATGGTTTAAGAATTATTTTTAAATATTTGTTTATTTTGTGGAGATGAGTATGGGAGACACATGCTAGAGTGCATGAGTAGAGGGAAGCTTTGGAGATTCCTTTTTAAATCTCACTATCCCAAGTTTTGAGGAGTATTTGCTCACATCTTTGCCCACACACCTTCACTTAGCTTAGTTTCTGGAAACTCCACGCTCCTCCAGGAACTCGAAGATATCCTGAGACACTGGAAGATGGCTTATATTACATTCTGATGCTCCCCTCCTAGCAGAATGATGGCACACAGCTCAATCTCAGCACTCATAGCTTTTTGAGTTCCTACATAGCTAGTTCCAGAACAGGTAGGATTACATAGTGAAACCCTACTTTGTTTTGTTTTAAATTAAATTAAATAATCAAAGCTTACTATAGGTGAGAGAATATCTTTCAAGCAGTTATTTCAGATTTCCCTCAAGGTAGACATTCTCATAATATATTCTTTATAGATGAAGAAACTGAAGCCCAAGATTAATTATCGTGTATAAGATCACAAAATAGAAAAGGAAGATAGATGATAGGTGTTAAGGTTCAGATAGCCCTGCCCCCTCACCAACAGGATCCCAAGGACTTCTCATGCTCCTGAGAAAAGGGAACCTAGCTGATAACCACCTTGGTCATTAAAGTCAAGAGAAGCAGACTTTTCTCCACTGTTTGGCCAACACAGCAGGCTTCCCCTTTGATCTCTAAAGAGGACAGGCTTTGACAGTCCTGCTCTCCCACTACCCCCCACCCCCAGCCCCACAACTCTTAAAAAAAAAAACATCTTCCTGCCTTCTGCAGGAAGCAGAAGCCTCCCTTTTTAAAAGACTCCAGCTCAAGACCCAGGCATACATTTTCCCTGTCTGGAAGGGAATCTGTCCCATGTGTTCCTTTGCTAATAAACCCTATTTTGATGGAATTTTATCTGTGTCCTGGTGCCTCCTCCTCCATTTGCTCGTTCTCCACCAACTTTTTACCTATCAATAGGAACCTAGGCATTTAGGGACAAATCTCATGCTTAGAGTTATTTGTTTATGAACTGAGGCATCTGCTTTCTAAATCTTGCTTCAGCTTTCCAATGGTGGGATTCCAGATGTGAGCTGCCATGCCTGGCTTTGCATCTCTTTCTCTTGCCCCCTTCAGTTTTTAAACTAATCATGGTCATCACACATATAATTGAAAATTCTCAAATAATCTCATTTTTAACAAAAGCCGTCCTCCTTGCACCTTCATTCAAATAAAGACAAAAAGTCACTCTGAGAGTCTCTGTGTCACTGTCATTTCTTCTCAGAAATGTCTTCACTTCCCCTCCTAGGTCAGTGCCCTGCCTGCACTCATCCTTAGTTACTACTCAGCCTGTTACTGTTTACTCCTCTGCCTTCTCCTCAAGACCTGGTGGGCTGGGACAATGTCTTGAGAACTGCAACCTTTCATCCCAGCATAATAGCTGCTTGGGAAGAATAAAATTAAAAACAGCAGCAACAACTCAAATGGATGAAAAATGTAATTACATCAATTAAACTCCCCTGGGAAGTGAGCAAGCACTATAAGGATCCAAATATGAGAGAAAACATTTTTCAAGCAGAATTTGACATAAGAAAACTGAAATTACAACCAGGGTGGGGTCATAAATCTTACTGTAGCTGGATCACATCAGCAGCTTCTCATTGTCTATGAGCTGAGTGTACAGTAGAAGCCACAGACACCACTGAAATGCAAACACAGATGCAGGATCACTGAGTTAACAATTTGCAAGTCTTTCTAACTGGGGGTACCAGCTTCTGAAGGAACAGGAGAAATTGAACAGCTCAAAACACAAACACTAATGGAAACCAGAGTAAAAGGGGTTTCAAAATAAGCCTCAGTAGACTTGAGTATCTGGTCAGCGAGGGCTGAAATCCCTGTTAGATATGAGCAGTTTATGGTGAAGGAAAAGTATTGGATAAGAAAACAAAACAAGAAGAAATCTCCCTCAGAGCAATTGGGATCTTAGCATTGTAGCCATACTAAGTCACATGATCTTAGAAAAATCATGTTATCTGCTTCCTCTTTAAATTGGGAATAAGAAAATTTCCTTTGCTAAATGCTAAGAATGCTTCAGACTCAAAAGAGGGTGAGATCAAGTTTCTAATAATGTCCAGGACCTGCCAGTGACTATTATTGTAAAGTTTTTCTTCTGTTTCAAGACCTCACTGGCCTAGCAAACTGGCTCAGTATATAAATGCACTTGCTGCCAAGCCTGTTGATCATAGTTCCATCTCCAGAGCCTAGTGGGTAGAAGGAGAGAACCAACTGGCACTAGAGTCCTCTCACCTCCACACACACAGGAATAAATTATATTTCAAAATACCCTTAAAAAACTACTAATAAGGGGCTGGAAAGATGCCACAGCTGTTTAGATTACTGAC
>NW_008328003.1:219063-294631 GCF_000622305.1 Nannospalax galili
AATACATTCATACAATAGTCCTTATTAATATTCTTCTATAAATACTGTGACATCTGAGGTCAGGTTTCTCAGCAGAGATGTCATGACAATGTCTCAGCACATTTCACATACGATTGAATTAGCTTGTCAACTTGAATGAAAATTTCAGAGAGGTTATCATTGAATGCATATTAAATTTTAAGAAAAAAATATCTTTATGCTTTTGAGTCTTCATAAATAATATTAACACAATCAATCTCCCATTAATTTTATCTTTTAGAATGCCTTTCAGTAAAATTTACTTTTACTTTCAGTAAAATAACATTTCCATTTAAGACTTGCATAGTTTTATTAGATGTATTTCAAAATGTCTTATAACTTTTATAAGTATCAATACCAGCAAATATAATAATTTAGTAATTCTATGAATTCATTTTCATACTCTTTATTGGCACAGTACAACATGCAGTTTTTATTTAATGAGCTTATTCTTCCTTGTATATGCTTCTATCTTTTCTTTGTCTTTTATTTAAGGTTCTAAAGCTTACTAAACCTTGTCAAGTAAAATCAGTTTTCCAGGCATCTTTGCCTCATTCCTGATTTTAGAAAGCATATTTGAATATTTCACTCACTTTCTGAATGTTTTTATATTTTCAAGTACCTTTTCCAATGATCTGTAATTCCAGTCCTGCCATAAACCATTTCCATACATGTTTGCATCCCATTCTTATTTCATTATCCAGTCCCACTCATCTACATGTCTACAGCTGTGTGTGATAATTGATTTTGGAATATGCAGACAGCAGGTAGACAATTATTTATTTTCACTCATTGTATTAAATATTCTGGATAACTCAGTAGGCACTGAACCCAACTCTCTACTGCTGAAGAAGAAACCCAGGTGACTTAGCATTTGATCAAAATAATCAAGCTGCTCCAAGAACTCCTATGCAGATGTTTCTGAGGAAATTCACATCTGAGTCTTGGACTACGTGTGGAAGATATGCTGTCAGTGTAGGGGTCACCAGGACTCCATTCACTGGGTTAGGGTCCTGGCTGGGACAAGAGAGTAGGGAAAGAACTGACTTCTGCTTTCTCTTTTGGAGCTGTGATACCTTCTCACCTGCCTGAGAGTTAAGAACTGCACTTTGGGTCTCTGGATCTTGCAACTGTGGCCTGATTGCTCTCCGTGCTCTTCCCTTGAACCAGTTGTTACAATGTTTCTTTGTGTTTAAGACCTTAGGACATTGATCAAATAGTGTTACAGGCATCCCTGGTCTTCAGTTTGCAGATGACTGTTGGATTTCTCAGCCTCTGAATGAACACTGGAAATGTCTTTTCAAGTATCTCTTTAAATACATTCTATTAGACCTGTCCCTTTACAGAACACTGACCCTGACAACAACTAACTGCCTCATTCCAATAAATAATAATCAGACTTGATATTGCTAAGGTACAAACTCTCAATGTATTCTTCTTTATAATTACCTCTTTTGGGCCTCATCTTCCACATGAATTTTAAGATCAATATGAAAGAAGTTTTAAAATCATCATTTTATTTTTAATGGTTCTTTTTTTTTTCGGTCTTGTTCTTTTTTTGAGAGAGGGTCTCCGTGTAGTCAAACCTGGCCTGGATTCACTGTAGAGATCAGGATGGCCTCCTGAGTGCTAGAATTAAAAGCGTGCACCACCACACCCAGCTAATTTTTAAAGGCTTACGTCTAATTAAGAGGGGAGAAAAAAGAACATGGTAATGGCATCATCAAATATTTCCAATCTATGGAGCTGGAGAGATGGCTCAATGGTTAAGAGTACTGGATGCTCTTGCAGAGGAGCTGGGTTTGGTTCCCAGCGCCTACATGGTGAAAACAACTGTCTATAACTCTAGTTCTAGTTGATCTCATACTCTTTATATTCATAAAGTATATGAAATCAAGTAAGAGTAAGAGAAGGTACAGATATGGGAAGGGGATCTAAATATGAACAAAATATATTGTATGAAATTTGCCAAAATTCAATTTAAAAACACATAGCAACTGTGTCTGCATGCACAAAATCTACTTAAGTTCAAACCAGACAAATTTCATGGGAGTGGGAGGAATGTAGGAAGAAGCTCCAGCCTTAGCTGATGAACTATTGGCAGTTGATAGTTGCTGGGAGAGGGCAAGTCAGTTTTAGATAAAGTGTGACCAGGCTCCAGTAGAGGGACCCATACTGAAGATCATTTGGGGACACAAATTAAGGGACATGAAATCAGGCATCAGGTAGTAAGGAGAGTGCAGATAGGGAAGGAAAATCTGAAGGTGATCAAATTATATTCTATAAAATTCTCAAAAATGCACTAAAAATATTTTTTTTTAAATATTCTTTTCTCAGGTGATTCCATGTTGTATCAAGTTAATGGTTAAAACTAACCAGCATGGTGGGACACTGTATTGACAAATTTTATTATGTAGCCATCTTTGCATTTCCAATTCCAAAATGAACTTTTCTAGTTATTATATACATATATATGGTGGCAACACTAAATTAATTCAAGTGTCAATATTATGTCTGCTTTAAAACATGTTATTTTATTGAAACTAAGAAGTAGTCTATTGAAAAGTATGCTATTATTTTGTTACTCTTAAAAATCAAGGGAGTGGGGTGGGCAGATGGCTCAGTGGGTAAAGCACTTGTTTCACAAACATGTGGACTGAAGTTCAGATGTCCAGAATCCCCGTAAAGCAGTATGGGATGATGGCTGCCTGGATCCTGGCACTTGGGGAGGCAGACACAAAGGATCCCGAAAACAAGATGGCTAGTTAGGCAGAATCTGTGCACTCTGGATTCAGCAAGAGACATTACCTCAATAAATAAAGTGGAAAGTTATGGACAAAGACGCTGGACAGTAACTGCATGACTCCATACACATGCATATACAGATACATGCTACCACCCACTTGCAAACAAGCATACAATGCAAGTATCCCAGATGTTCACACATGTGTAAAAAGTACTTACTTACTTAAGAAATAAGTAAATTAAACCAATTCATGACTGGTCAGTTAACTCATTTTGTTAGTTCTTTATTGCTGATTAAAATGAAATCATAGCCAGTGTGGTGGCACACACCTTTAGTCCCAGCACTCAGAAGATAGATGCAAGTGGATCTCTGTGAGATCAAGGCCAGTCTGGTCTACATAGTGAGTTCCAGAGCAGCTGGGGCTACAGTGTGATCCTGTCTCAAAAAAAAAAAAAAAATCATGTCAGGATTCAAAGAGAATCCTTTCCTTTTACATAAAGTGTAAGATGCATCATAATTTCTAAAATACCAGCATATGAGCAAAAATTAATATTGGAATATTTGAATATTTTCTTCTTTCTATACTTACTACACAGTTTACATAAAGAATGATTATCTACTTCTTGAAGTTTTGTAAATGACACAAACCGAGTGTCGTCATTTAAGGAAGAAAGTGTTCATTTGCTAATTAACCCTGGCTGGAGTTTTAAATTTGCCTGTGTCAGGGCACTGAATAGTTTTTATATATGTGCATTGACGAGTATATTTACACATATATATTTGTATGCAGTAAATAATACTTTATTTCATAGTTTATCAACTGTATTTATAAGATGTGAACTTCTGTATATACTCCTGGGAATTTTCCAGGAGTCTTTAGTATTTTACCTGTTGACAGCCATGTTCAAGTTGGCTGACTGATCAGTGACTTTCATTTACAATCTGACTAGAACCTTTACTTCTTCTCCGACTGAAGATCTTTTTCCTGAAAGAAGTCCTTTGTAAGTCAGTGTTTGATAAGTCCAGACTTGTCAAATCCTGCCTGACTTTTCTCCTTGGCCTAGTAACAGAGGATAAGAAATGGCAGGGCTTAATTCCAACTAAAGATGAACCATGAAGGAGGGAGATCAGGGCACCAGAATTTTTCCCAAAGATAAAATCATTTTAATCCTTCAGCATGTCTCTGTGAAAATATTGTGCTTACAATAAAAGGGAGAAGGAAACTTCTAGAACACCTCTGTGAAGTCTATTCTACCATTCAGCATTACCACCTTGCCCTGGAATACATGGATTGCCAACCAGTGACAAGTCCATTTAATAATAGTTCAGTAATTCTTTATCACCTCTATTGCCAATGTTTCCAAAAACTATGAAAAACCTCGCATACTTGCAAAGATGAAAGTATTTCCTGTGAAATGTACAAGATTCTCCACTAAGAGGGCTCTGGTGAATAAAAGAAGGAGGGTGCAATGCCTGTTGTAAAAATTATGGCAAATTCTATATAAGCAGTATTCATAGACTCTATATTACACACTGTGGTGGCTTGAATAAACATATCCCCCACAGGCTCCAAGTATTTGGACATTTTGTCTCTGTAGGTGGTGCTGTTTTGGGAGGTCTTAGAAGGTATGGGCATGCTGGAGGAAGTACATCACTGGGGGAAGGTTTAGAGAGGTCTGAAGCTTTGCTGAATCTCGTCACTCTCTTGCTTCCTGTGCCTGCTTGAAGATGTGAGAGCTTAGCTTCCACTCCTCCTCCAGCCGCCTCTGCTGCCATTATTCCCCACCATGATGTACTCTTAACCTGTGGAACCAAAAGCTCAAATAAACTCTTCCTTCTACTAGTTGCTTTGGTCAGTGTTAATATCATAGCAACAGAAAAGTAACTAATACACACACTACTCATCTTAATATGCAGAGTGGAACAGCGAATGATTGCTAAATAAACAGAAAAAGACAGGGCATTTGTGGTACATTGCAAGGGCACACAGAAGCATAAAAAATATCAGCCAAATTGCTCCCCCAGAGACCAAAATAATCAGAACTTTGAGACTTGACTTCACCACCTAAGATGGCTGGGACACTATACTCATTTGAGGATGGGGTTGTGCTAGTGGCATGGAGTGGTGCTGGCAGGCAACAGACAAAAATATTAGCACAATTAGTGTAACAAAAGAGGCTTTATAACTGAAATGCTACAGTGCAGCACCAGGTTGAAGTGTTAGAATAGTGGTGAGTGATGCCTGATTTCATCCCATAGGAAGCAATAATGAAATGAATGGCCTTTGGTTCTTGGTCCTTCACTTTCCTTTTTGCAAGATGAGGGGAAAAAAACTGCATATGCCCCACAATAGGAAAATTCAATTGGAAAATATATAACTGAGTACTTAATATGTCACCAAAGCAAAGACACAGCTTTTTGTGAATTATAAGAACCTTTGGATTCAGCAAATGAAGATGTCCAGAACTCAGCAGTGATGGAAGAAAACGGATGTTTTAGTATTTGCAGTTATTTTTTTCTACAAAAAGTATCAGAGGCAGAATCCTAATGAAGTCACTGTACTATTGAAGAAAATGATAATGGAGACTGGAAAGATGCTCTATGCACAAAAGCTTCTAAAGGTAAGTTTATAACAGTTAACTTACTACAATGTAGAATCACCTGGGAAGGGAGTCTCAAGAAGGAATTGTCTCCTATGGCATGCTAGTGAAAGATTTTCTTTTTTAATATATATTTTTATTGAATTTTTGTGGATGTTATAGAATATATCTTAATCATATTTAGACTTCCTCCCCTATCTACAGTTTCCATACCATCCCACCAAATTCCACACATTCTGTCACACACATTAAGGTCTATGTTTATCTGAGTCTGAGTTACTTAGTATAACTGTGTCTAGTTTCACCCATTTACCTACAAATTTCATCTTTCTTTACCCTGAGCAGAACTCCATTGTATAGATGTACCACATGTTCATTACCCATTCATCAGTCAAGGGACATTAAAGGTGTTTCCATTTCTTAGCTATTGTGAAAAGAGCAGCAACAATCATGTATGTCCCAGTGTCTCTGGAATAGGATGAGTCCTTTAGGTATATACCAAGGAGTAACATAACTAGATCATATGGCAGATTTATTTTGGGTATTTTGAGAGTGCTCTACACTGCTTTTCATAATGGTTGTACCAGTTTTCAGTCCCACAAGCAGTGACTGAGTTTTTCCCTTTCCTCTCATCCTTGCCAGGGTTTGCTGTCATCTGTTCTCTTAACCTTAGCCATTCTGACTGGGGTAAGATGAACTTTAAAGTGGTTTTAATTTCCATTTCCGCGATTACTAAAAATGCAGACCACTTTTTAAAGTGTTTCTAAGCCATTTTTATTTCTTCTTTTGAGAACTCTGTAGTCGGATCTGTAGCCTATTAATTAGGTTATTTGTTTTCTTGAGTCTTGATTTTTGAATTTTTATATGTTCTGGATATTAATCCTCTGTCAGATGTGTAAGTGGTGAGGATTTTCTCCCACTCTAGATTTTTCCTCTTCACTTTATTCATTGTTTCCTTTATGGAAAGTTTTTAGTTTAATGAAATCCTGTTTGTCCAATGTTGACCTTGATTTCTGAGCAGCAGACGTCCAACTTAAAAAACCTTTCCTGCACCTATATCTTACAGAGTACTACCTATGTTTTCTTCTAACAGTTTCATCATTTCAAGTTTTACATTGAGGTTTTTGATTCATTTGGAGTTGAGTTTTGTGTAGGGTGATAAGTTTGAGTCCAATTTCATTCTTCTATGTATGGAGATCCATTTTGCCGGTACCAGTTGTTGAAGATGCTTTCTTTCCTACAACGTGTGGTCTTGGCAAATATCAGGTTGTTGTAATTGTGTGTACTCATTTTTGAGTCTTCTGTTTTGTACCATTGATCTACAAGTATGTTTTAGTGTCAATACCATGCTGCTTTTATGCTATGGCTCTATAATATAGATTGAGATATGGTGTAGTAATCCCTCCAGCATTGTTCTTTGTGCTCAAGATTGGTATGGATATCCAAAGTCTTTTGTGATTTTTATATCAATTTTAGGATTTTTTTATTTCTCTGAATAATTTAATGGGAGTTTTGAATGGCATTCCATTGAATATATAAATTTTTTGGTAGTAATTATCATATTATTTTTACCAGTTCATGAGCACAGAAGGTCCTTGTGTCTTCCTCAGTCTCTTCAAAGATTTAAAATTTTCATTGTAGAAGCCTTATTAATTCTTTGGTTAGGTTTATTCCTGGGTTATTTTGAGGCTATTGTGAATGAGAGGGCTTCCATGAGCTCTTTCTGTGATTTCTTGTCAATGGTATATAGAAATGCTACTGATTTTTGTAAATTGAGTTGGTATTCTGCCATCATGCTGAAAGTGTTGATCATTTCTAGAAGTTTTCTAGTAGAAATAGGGATAATTCAATCCCTTCCTTTCCAATTAGTACCCTTTTAATTCCTTTCTTTTGTCTTTTTGCTCTAGCAAGAATTTCAAACATTTTATTTAAAAAGAGTGAGGATAGTGAACAATGTGGTCTGTTTTTTTTTTTTTTAATTTTCATGGGAATACTTCCAGTTCTTCTTCATTCAGAATGATATTGAGTATGGGTTTGTTATATATATAGCTTTAGGTACGTTGAACTATATAGTCCCTCCAGTTCAATTCCCTTTTGGAATTTTATCATGAATGAATGTTGGATTTTGTCAATGACTTTTTCTGCATCTATTGGGATGATTATATGATTTTTTTTGTCTTTAAGTCCATGTATATGATTTTTTCCATTTATTGATTTATGTATATTGAACCATCCCAGAATTTCTAGAATAAAACCAACTTAATCATGGTAGATGATCTTTTTGATGTATGTTTGCATGCAGTTTTCATGTATTTTGTTGAGAAATTTTGTGTCTGTGTTCATTAAGGGTATGGGCTTATCATTTTCTTTTTGTTGTGTCTTTACCTGGTTTTGGTATTAGAGTAATACTGGCATCATAGAAGGAGTTTGGGAGTTCTTCTGTTTCTATTTTTTGAGTATTTTAAGTAGTGTTGGTTGTAGATCTTCTTTGACATTCTGGCAAAATTCTGTGAGAATCTACTTGGGCCTGGGATTTTTCTTTTTCATTAGAAGACTTTGTATTACTGTTTCAATTATCTTAATAGTTGTGGGTCACTTTAAGCTGTTGATCTCTTCTACACTTTAAGCTATTGATCCATTGAATGTAGAAATTCATCCATTTCTTTTAGATTTTCTAATTTAATAGAAACTTAAATTTTTATTTCTAATTTATAATTTATTTTTAACTTAATAGACCTAATTTTAAAGCATTCCCTTACAATGTTCTGGATCTTTTTGGTATCTGTTGTGATGTTTCCCCTTTTGTCTCTGGTTTTGTTGACTTGGATTTGTTCTTCCTTTCTTTTGGTTAGCTAAACTAAGGGTCAGTCTATCTTGTTTATCTTTTGGAAGAACAAGCTTTTAGATTCATTGATTCTTTTTATTTATTTTTGTCTCTTTCTGTTTCATTTATTTCTGATTTTATTTTGTTATTTCTTCTTGTCTCTTTTGTTTGGTTTTGGTTTGTTCTTGTTTTTTCAAATTCTTCAGTTGTACCATTAAGTCATTTATAAGTGCTTTTTCTGATTTTTAAATGTAGGTGGTTACAGATATGAATTTCCCATTTAGGACTGCTTTTAATGTGTCCCAGAGGTTTTGTTGCATCATATTATCATTTTCATTTAGGAACCCAGGAATACCTTTAATTCTTTCTTGATTTTTTCTTTGACCCATTTGTCATTCAGGAGTGTGTTGTTTAATCACTATTGATTCATGTAATTGTTAGAGATTCTTTTGTTGTTTATTTCATTATGTTGTGGTCTGATAGAATATGTGGGATAATTTGAATTTTTTGGCATTTCTTGAAGTTTGTTTTGTATCTAAATATACGACCAATTTTATAGAAATTTCCATGAGCTACAGAGTGATTGGGTGGAATACACTGTCAATGTCTGTTAGTTCCATTTGATGTATCGGATCATTTAATTCAGATGGTTCTCTGTTTATTATTTGTCCATATGTCTATTGGAGAAAGTAGGGTATTGAAGGTGCCTACTATTCCTGAGTTGTGATTAATATGTGTTTTAAAGTTGAGTGCTACTATTTTTATGAATCTGGTGCATCATAGTTTGGTGCATATATATTTATCGTTATTTCTTCTTGGTGGATTGTTTCCTTGATTAGAATGCAGTGACCTTCTTTATCTCTTCTGATTAATTTTAACTTGAAATCGGTTTGGTCAGATATTAGAATAACAACTCCTGGAGTCTGATAAGACAAGAGCACTGTCTGAATTCCAGCACCCACATGGCAACCAGCAACCATCTGTACATCCACTTATAAGGGGATCCAAAACCCTCTTCTGACCTCTGTAGCCACTGCACGACATGGGTCCACTTGCACACATGCAGGCAATGCAGTAATACACTTAAAAAATAATAAATAAAATGTATTTTTTTAAAAAATAGCAACTTTTGCTTGTTTCTTAATGTCATTTACGTAGAATACTTTTTTCACATCCTTTCATGCTAAGGTGGTGCCTATTCTTGGAGGTAAAGTGAGTTTCTTTCAAGAAACAAATAGATGGATCTTGGTTTTTCATATTATTTGTTTTTCTATTGTGGCTTCGGCATATGGATTTCTTAGGTTGGTTGTGTGTCTGTTATGAAATACTAACCTGCTTTTGGTTAGCTGAAGCTTGGTTCTGCCTATATCGTTGATGTAGTTTCTTTCTGGTCTGGTATGAATAGGTTCTCACTTTGATATTTATTGACGGGACAGGATGGTCACAAGTTGATTAGTCAAAAGCTCTCCACAGGATGAAGGGGCCTAGATCCAATTCAAGACTATGGGGGATTCAGTGGCTGGGTACTGGTAGACTAGTCAGGAGGTCTCAGGCAGGAAGATCCGGAAGGGGCCTAGGGCCAAGAGGGAGTAGGGACAGCATGGGGAGGCCCTAACAGCTTGGTAGTGTAAGTATGGGGCCTTGTAGCAGGAGAATGTAGCTAACACTGGTGCAGTGGATCAAGAAGCAGTGGGGCATGGGATAGGAGAGAGGGGGTTAAGGGGGAGGGGCCTGGGGGCGTTGGGGGGTTGGAGGGGTGTTGGGTTTAGGAGGCTGGTCTGCAGATCTCAGGAAGCTCAGGCGGGTAGTGCAGGAGGAATCCTAGTTCTGGAGGAATCCTAGTTCTGGTGCAGGACTGGGGACAGCATAAGGAGGATTTAACTAGCTAATCAGAGTAGATTTGGGTACTTGAGCAGGGAAATGTAGTTGCTCAGGATGCGGGGAATCAAGATTCAATGGGTAGTGTCTGGCTTAAAGAGGCTAGCCTGGAAGTCTCAGGAGCAAGAAGAAGCCTAGGCCCAAGTGGGGAATGGAGAGTGTGAGGAGAGAGAATGCAGCTGGTCAGGGTGCAGGGGAATCAGGACACAGGGTCTGACTTACCAAGGTAGTTCGGAGGTACCAGGCTGGATGATCAGGGGGTCTAGGGTCAAGGCAGGTGTGGGGACAGTGTGGGGAGAGTGCAGCTAGGCAGAGTAGGCCTGAGACCTGGAACAGAGCTGGAAGATTTTCTTTATTTACTTAATTGAGGTAGGAAGAATCACCTTGAGTGTCGACTGCTCCATTTCATCGACTGAACCCGAGACTGAATGAAACAGCACTGGGGAGCTGAGCACTGGTTTACATGCATTAGTTCATTGCTCTCTACTCTTTACTATGGTTGTGATGTGACCAGTTCTCTCAAGATCTAGCCACTATGACCTTCCTGACATGATGGACTGCGACTTGGATTCATGAGCTCTCAAGTTGTTTTTGTCAGGGTACTTAACATGGCAACCAGAAATAAAACCAAGACAGAGGCTTGCTGGGAAACTAGTTTACATCCCAGAAAGTATTTGAAAAGTCATGTGTAACCGTGTGCCACTGTAAACCCAGTGACATAGGGTGAGGGCAGACAGAGGCTAGACAAGGCTTGCTGATTCCTAGCTTAGCTTCAAGTTCAATGGGAGACCCTGTCTCAAAAGCATAAGGCAAAGGATGAAAGAACAGGACATCTGACATCCTCTTAGAGCTCACATGCACAGGAGTATGCCCCAACACACACATGAGCATATACCATATAACATATTCCACATTCAAATTACACACTCCTGAAACTGTCAAATAGTATGCTCTACACAGCACTTTAAAATAAAACTAGAGTAAGCCTTTAAAATAAATATCTAGAGCTTTGCCATACAGTGTTATTCTGAATATTGCTATAAATTGGATTCTAATTTTTTTATTGAACCCTATACAATGATACATACAGAGATGACAGAGTCCAACCATTAGGGGTACAAATATAAATAGACGTTTTAGAAATGCTCCAATAATATGGGGACCTACATACTTTATTATGTAAATATTTTTCCATCTTGCATTTTAATCTGTGTAATTTTGGATTACATTATTCAGTGATGGATGAGATATCCATGCACAATTTATTCCCAGTTAAAGAAGAGCATATTTTTTCTTCATTGCTGTTTATTTTTAGTGAAAATTTCCACAAAAATGAAAGCCTTGGTTGATTTAGGTCAGAGGCAGTCTCTTAGTCTTAGCATCCATTATGTGTGCTTTAGAAAGTGCTAGGACCTATAGAACTGTGGTCAGTTTCAGTCCATTAATGCATGGCTCTCAGACAGCTTAATGCATGTCTTTTTAGCTGAAATTTTAAAATATGAGTCTAGTCAAAGAGATTATCCTTAGTAGAGAGAATAATAACTAAAATAGTGTGGGGAAAAATGATAAGATAGCCTGTTTTACCCCCACCATTTGAAATGTTTTGAGTATTACGTGCTTTGCTGTAGTTTAATCTATGCATTTATATTTCTATACTGCTTGCTGTTTTACATAAAGTAAAGAAGATTCAGTCTATAGCAACACTATAAGAACACTCTTAAAACTTATAGTTTTATTTACTTTATGTAAGAGGATCTTCAGTCTGGGACATCTTTAAGATTTCTGAATGTTTACAACTTAAAAATTTGAGCATCAAATAATTGATATTTATTCCTAAATTTCTGAAGTCTTAAGAAAGTATACCCTCATGCCCCTGTAACTCCTTGAGCTTTCTTCAACAACCCTGTGTCAGATGTGTATGAATGAAGCAGACAGAAGGCAACTGAAGGTGCCAGGGCTTCCAGATGTCAAGCAGAGAGCAGGTGCTGCAGATGGCTTTCACAAGAGACTATCTAAATGAGTTGTGGCATGCTGGGAAGTCCTGAAGTTCATTATCCAGAGCAAGATAAATGTTTAAAATAATTCTTTTGCAAAAGCAAAATGGAAATATAGCATTTGTTTCCTTTTTTGGGCTCCTTCACTTTATGCATAAATATGTAACTCGGTGTTAGATGTCACAAATCATTCATTCTCTAAAATGTCACTCTTGGTCTCCATATTACTTCTATTATGGTCTGGATGTGAAATGCCCCTCCCCAATCCTGTGTGTGAACACTTGGATAAACAAACTGGTGGCATTATTTGGGGGGGGGGTGGAACTTTTAGAAAGTGAAGCATCGCTACAGTGATTTATACAATGCTGATGAGGTGAGCATGCTCCTTCAAACACAGATGTGGTCATTTCTACCCTTGGCATTTCCCAGCATGATGACTTTCTGAAACTGTAGACCAAAATAAACCCTTTCTTTCTAAAGCCGCTTGTTCTTGGGTACTTGATCACACCAACAAGAAAAGCTGCTGATAAAATAAACTGGTTTTTTTTTGGAGACAAGTATTCAAATTTATGAATAATTTTGTATATTGTCTTGGCATGCTTTAGAATCCTCATTCTCTGTCCCAGTTCTTGATATCTCCAGCAATAATCTAACACTATGAATTCATCTCATCCTCTCTCAAAACTTTAATGTGGGAAAGAACGCAGATTAAGTGACCCAGAAAGTCTTTCTGGGATTTAATTTTTATTGGCCTAATTAATTTAAAAAGCTTAATTACAAAACCACATGAGTGCTGTGCAAAGTCTGCAAAGCCGCACTCAATGAAGTCCAGATGCAAAATGCATTCATTGCTTTTTTGTTTTTGCCTAATTAAAAAATTAAACCAGGTAGATTTGTACCATAAAGTATGGACTCCAAATAAAATAACTAGAGTTCTTCTAAATTTTCATTGAAATATTAACAGTAAATTCAATTTCATAAAAAAAAATTGTTTCTCTGCATCAGCACTGGGAAGTTACCATCTGTTCCACATGTTAGTTCATAAGTATTGACCATTTTATTGTCTCCCGTAGTTCAGAGGATGGCTGAGCACAGCTAGACAAAGTTCACTGAGTTTCATGTGCTTTTCAGTTAGATGGCAGAGGTGCTAGAGCTGTCCGAAGGCTGTCAGGTGTCCTGAACCTGGCATGAAATTTGAAACATGTGGCCAAATTTGTAACACTTGGAGCCGTTTCTTCCTCTTGTTCTTTCAAAGTGGTCAGAATAGGAGCTTCAAGGCACTGGAATTTTTCTGTTGATGGCTAAAGACTTCAAAGGTTCATGTGCACTGGAAAGTTTGACAGAGAATGCATCCCCTTTTAGAACCAATGCTTCAGTGTCATAGAATAGTATCTCACACATTTTTGACTGAAATCCATCCAATTCATTAAGAAGAAAATAAAACGTCCTCCTTATTGGGGATCACTAAGATTCAGAAACTGTGTGGGTGTTGCCAATAAAGGTATGGTCATTCGGGATAAGTGAGTCTATCATAGCGTACTCATGCTAGAAGCCTCTTAGCCACACCACAGGCAAGTACAGGCAAGATTAGATGAAGGGAAACAACTGATGTGACATCTGACTCATCAGTCAGGATGTCAGGAAATAACTCCTGTTTAAAATCCACTCCATTTATTTATGAAGGAAGACATGAGGAAAGATGATAGAATGTAAGGTCAGTCACTGTCAGAAAAGAGAATGAGTGAATGAAAAGGAGGAAGAGAGGACCAGAAGAAAAAAGCAAAATATCAGGGAACATAAACCAAATCTATACTTTATTTCTTATGATGTGAGGGACATACATGCCATGGCAGGTATGTGGACATCAAAAGACAACTTCGTGGAGTCAGTTGTGTCCTTCTACCTTTACGTGGGTTCCAGGGTTTGCACTCAGGTCATAAGACTTGCATCACTGGGCCCTGAGTGCCTTTGCCTGCTCAACCATCTAGCCAGCACTAACCTTTTCAAGAAAAGCAGAAGAGCAAAGCATGGTGGTATGCTCCTGTAATCTCAGATACTCAAGAGGCTGAGGCAAAAGGATTGTAAGTTCCAGGCAGCCTGTGCTACATAATGAGACCATGTATAAATATAAGACAAAATATTAATGAAGTTGTAGCTTAGTGATAGATCACCTACAAAGTATGTACAAAACACAGAGTTCAAAAGCCTTTCCAGGATAAAGGAAAAGGAGAAGAAATAAGAAAAAGAAATCCAATAAACCAAGGTGTACTCGGAAGACATTTCTAGAAGATATTAGAGAAAAATTTGTACTGATTTAAAAAAATTGGTTTCAGAGATCTCTGTATGGATTTGGGCTCTGTATTTCTGTGTTTAAATGAGAATGAGGTGGCCGCTCACCTTGAAATTTTGTTTTATATAATTCATGTATATGTTCACTTAAATATGATATCGCCAAGGAGATCAAAGGAGAAGCATAAAGAAGATGGATTTAAGTTCAGTTTCAAATCATGTTCACAGGCTGCAGAGGTGGCTAAGTTGGTGAAGTGCTTGCTTTGTAAGAACAAGGACCTGAGTATGCCCTCCAGAATGCATTTTAGAAAAAGTGAAAAACAGTGAGAAAGTCAAGGGTATTGACTCACGCTTGTAAGCTTGTAATTCCTGCCTTGGGGATGTGGAGACAAGCAGATTTCTGGGGTTTTCTGGCAATCCAGCCTAGTGTACAGGGTAAATTATAGGGTAGTGCAAGATCCTGTCTCTAAAAACAATTTTGCCATAGAAACAACACCTAACATCGTCCTCTGCTCTTCGCTGCACACACAGATGCACACACACACATTTATGCATGTGCACCTATACACACAGACATACACACACACACACACACATACACACACACACACCACACAACCATGCTCATGATTCAGCCAAGAATACTGGTATTAAAACCTATCTTGTCTTCCTAGGCTCAAATGTGGCATGAACCAATTTCATGTAGTCCTTGGGTTTGATTTTTGGCTCCACTTCATATTTTTGTAGCAATCTGTACACCATTGTCAAGCACAGGGTTTAATGTAGTCTACCTGTCACATGATTGTACAACTATTTCATTATTATGAAAAATTTCTTATTTATTTCCAAATAGTGTTGGTCCATTCTTACATCTTCAAATGTCTAGAATGTGGAGTAGCTGGTTTTACCATTAAATAAAGGATCGAAGTAAATGAACTTTCAGCTTACTTTCCCTCTGATACTCTAAATACAAGAAAGAAATAAAGATTGCTTGATGCAATTCTTCTTCAGAAAATAAATGCAATATAACAAAATGTAAACTTCACAAGCTTATAGAGGGATTCTGCATGAAACTGGTATGTGTCTGGAAAACTTAGTTTCAAACTTAACAAAATGAACAAGCAATACTGAGAGCACCATATGATTTCTGGGAATCAAATGTTCTGTTGGAAAAATGCCCAATATGGAGCAGTAGTTATGTATATAGGTCGATAGATACAGATACATACAAGCCTTGAGTAATGCAGAAGTATTAGTATTAATGTGAGTATCACTACTACTATTCCTCTGTCCGTTTCTGAAATCAGTTGGCTAATATAGTTGCATGGCCTTTTACAGACAGATGAATGGAAGTGCCTGTAAGAGGATTGAGGGTTGCAGCAACTGAACATGAAGCAAGAGATGGGAAAGCTCAGTGAGGGTGGGGCTTCCTATGTGAAGAGAATCTTCTATTTGCCAGTTAATCATGATAAAATGTGGATTGTTCCTTCTATTTTACAGATGAGGGAAAAAAGCCTTTCAGATATGGACTAACCACAAAGCATATCCTCTAACAGGTAAACTATCCTTGAAGAAAGTTTTTGAAATTTTTAATATTTTTTATTAATTTTTGTTTTGTGTGTATGGTGTATTGTCTGCATGAATGTAAGTGCACCCATGTCATGCAGTGCCTGCAGAGTTCAGAAGGGGGTGTCAGAGTCTCCTGAAACTGGAATTACAGATAGTTGTTAGCCACCATGAGTGTGCTAGGCTTTGAACCCCGGACCTAGTCAGTGCTCTTAGCCACTGAGCCATCTCTCCAGCCCAGCCTTTTACATTTTAAAACCCTACTTCCACCTTTTCTATTTCACTCCTTCTCACCTTGCAGGACTTACATTATGTATGCTTATAATTTTAAAATGTAAGCTCATAGTTTAAACATTGTTTATATCCTAATGCTGTGTTAAAACATAGTAGACCAGAGGCTGGAGAGATGGTTCTGTGGTTAAGAGCACTGACTGCTCTTGTAGAGGACCGGTTCAACTTCCAGCACCCACATGGCAGCTATGAACCATCCTTAACTCTAGTTCCAGGAGAATTCGATGTCCTTTTCTGACCTACATAACATTGCATGACATGGGTGCACTCACATACATGCAGACAATACACTCATATACATAAAATAAAAATAATAAAATATTAAAAAACATGGTAGACCATAAGACTTATTATTATAATTAGTTTAGTTATGTATGTGTTTATACTGTATGCATTCATGTGCATAAGTGTGGGAGGGTATGGTGACCCTTGTAGGCACATGTGGAGGTCAGATATTGACAGGAGTGTCTTTCTCAATCACCTCATCATGTTTTTTAAGACAGGGTTTTTTACTGAACCTAGAGCTTACAGTTTTAGCTAGGTTGTCTGGTTAGCAAGCTTCGTCAATTTACCTGACTTTGTCTCAGCCCCCAGGTTTAGAGTTACAGATCATGCTGGCACACCTGGCTTTTAGGTGGTTGCTAAGAACTCAGGTTCTCATACTTATGAAGCAAGCAAGCATTTTATTCACTCAGTCATCTCCTTAGCCCTCAATTTTAATAATTAGTATAAAAATACCTTTGTGATATACTCTGAGAAAGGATATAATTTTCTCCAGACCTGCACTGCTCTAGGTGGTGGGCACTGGCCACATGCAGTTTATGAGTATTTCTGTTGTAGTTACTCTGAATTTAGACTATACATTAGATTTCAAAAAAGAATGTAAAACATATTGTCAATGTTTTCATGTTGATTACATGTTAAAATAACATAAAATTAGCTGGCCTATTCAACTTAATCTTACTTGTTTCTTTTGTGTTTCCTTTTTGAATGTAGCAACCAGTCAGTGTTCAGCACTGATCCAGAAGAATCTGGAAAGCTGGATTTGTGTCATACAGAAAACTGAGACATAACTGTGTTACCTCACTTGCCTACTCTCATATGAAGCTGCAGGAGTGAGGGAGCTAGAGAAATAGCTCAGTCTGTAAGAATGCTTGCTATACAAGCATGAGGATCTGAAGAACTGAGTTCAAATTCCCAGAATTTATTTAAAAAGCCAGGTGCGGCTGTGCATACCTGTAAGCTCAACATTGAGGGCTGTAGGACTGGCAGATCCCAAAAGCTTGCTAGGCAGCCTAGCTGAAATGGTGAGCCAAGAAGTCAGACAGTGAAAAACCAAGATTCGAGAAGTCTTGTTATGGCCTCCACATGTGTGCACATTGGTGTGCACCTCCGCACACTCACATGTATGCATCTATACCCATCACAAACTAATCAATCAATACGTAGAACTGGAAAAATAAA
Organism: Nannospalax galili; assembly: GCF_000622305.1. Lineage (NCBI taxonomy): Eukaryota > Metazoa > Chordata > Mammalia > Rodentia > Spalacidae > Nannospalax > Nannospalax galili. The sequence continues at coordinate 236,734 of NW_008328003.1, forward strand.
TTTAAGTATTGGAACCTAATTTTTTAAATGAGGAGTATCATTAAACATAATTTAGTTCAATGTCTGTATTTTACTATTTGAAGAGATTTAATATAGACAGTTAAAGTTCATGTTACAGGTAAAGCCAAAATTGGGATGCTTGGACAAATGCAGTTTCTACACTGGTTCTACCATGAGGTGTTACAGTCCCTCTGACCTAACTCCAGTGAATACAGCGCTGTGTGGGTCAGTATGCTGAATGAGAAGGTTGGGTTCTGCTGATCTTTGCAGTGAGGAGCCACCTAAGTTACTGAACTCAGCACCAATGCATTAATGGCATAAACCTGAAGTTTGTTCTGTTCAGTAACTCCTTCCAGATATTTTATTATGATTCTATATTTGAAGTTATTCTTGCAATTGCCGCCTGAAAGCTAAAGAAAAAGAAAGCACTGAAAGAGAACTTTTTGACTTTTTCTGCAAAACCAGGATCTTCCAAAAGCAAGGCATTTGGTTTATTGAAAAAGTGCACAGTCCACAAATTGAGATTTTGCTCTCATTTCTCACTTAAATTGTACATCGATTCTTTTCCAGATGTAGAGAACTTAAACCTTTGCTTTCTTTAAGCATCAGGGGTCAGAGGTCTACTGTGTAGGCCATTAAGTTCTATTATATATGACCTCTAGATAACAGGAATGTGAAATTAGTGTTTTATCACACTGGAATACTAGGTACTATTGAGAGAGAGAGAGAGAGAGAGAGAGAGAGAGAGAGAGAGAGAGAATTCATGCTTTGACGCTGGATGGAAGCTGAAACTCCCTGGAGTCTTTGTTGAATTAGTTGCTTATATATTTCTGTAGTTTTACATTTTTTTTCAGAAATGGCAGATTGAATCTATTTCCCTGGCAGTTACATTGTGAGAATAAAGAGATAATATATGATCTTGGGTATCATACTCCTGAGACACCATAGGTACACAAATACGCCCATTGAATGCAAATGTGTTTTCATGTATAAATACTTGTTCTTGGCTGAGTCAATGAAAGTGAGTTAGGATTATTGTGGGGATTAAATAATCTCATATACAGAATGTGCTTAGAGTAGTAGTCAATGAATTTATATCTGGTACATTAATTGGGATATGTGGTAATATGCACAGTATTTCCAGATAGCTTTCTGACATAAGAATTTATTTATTTATTTTACTTTTTAATAAATTATTGAGAATTTCACACAGGCATATAAGGTGTTTTGATCAAATCCATGCCCACTCCTACCCCTCCAACTCCTCCCATATCTCCCCATCACATTTTTCTGATAACTTCATGTACTCTTTCTTCTTCTTTGATTTATTTAGTTATTTTTATGGGGATTTTGGCTACTCTAACATTCCCCCCTCTGAAGAGGTAACCCTAAAATATTTTAAGGATTAGATACAAGTGCCCAAATACTTTCAACATTTTTAGCCTTTGGAACAGAGCATGTTGCTAAAAGGCTCAAGAACATTTTGACTTTTAGCCAAGAAACTGGCTGCTTTTCTTTGGGGTCTTTTTCCCTAACTGCCTAGCCAATTCCTACCTCCTGTTCTTATCACACTATCCTCTAAAGAGGTTACCTAGATTGCCAATAGGGAATAGGGACACAGACTACTCTGGCTTCGTCCATGCTGAACAGGGACACAAGGTGAGGCAATTGGAGTACCCCTTCAGTGGGTTTGTCTAAAAGACTCCCAAATTTCATAATTCTTATTTCTAAAAGGAAAAGAAAGTCCTTGAATCGTGAATAGGGAATGTGAAGGAAAAGCAAAGGCAAGAGAAATTAGCATTACACGTTCTAGACAGGGAACTAGAAAAAAGTCAGAACAGGGCAATTTTCAAATGTTCACATGAGAGTCCAGTGGAATTTCTTGACAAGGGCTTCCAAAAGCATCCCTCTATTGGGTTCCTCCTCATTTTTCTTTTATCTTCCAAGGCTGGACTCTAGAGTGATGGATTCAGGATTTGCTTTCAGGTATTTTGATAGCTGTTGGAGTGGTTAGAATCAGTGTCAATTCCCTCTCAGAGGCTTCTAGATAGGGGGAGAAAACAAATCTATCCATCATTTTAGAACAATAGCGGGTTGCCTCCTTTAGCTATAGGTGGGCACTACAGTATTGGAGACCAGGATTTGAAGTCTTACATCTGATCAGCACTTTCTGGTTAGGAACAAAATCATCAATGAATAATAACTTTTATATAGACTTAAGCCTAATGTCTGGGAAGTATAATCCCTTGAACTCTTAAAGAAATATATTGATGACTTTGCTCTTTGGTTAGGCTTTCTTTTTGAGTGTTTAGGACCATCATTTGGCCCAAATAAATCAATTTATTTTTACCCTTAAGGTCATTTGAGGATCTGTTCCTCAGAGGTCACATGAGCTTGAGAGGAGCTCCTGGCTCCTTTCTTTTAGCAGTTCCATCTATGTAAAGATAAGACAAAGGTCCTACTCAACCATGTCTGGCTTTACTTGGAAGCATGAATGAGATGTTTCCTCTGAGTTGACCTTCCTCTTTATAGACTGAACACTGGTTCAAGTCCATCTTGTGGAGTCTCCATGTACTCCCTTAACAAGAGGACAGGTGACTCACCACAGTTACAGGAGATGTTCCATAGTCCCCTGGAATTTAGTCAACCTGGAGGGCAAGGGGCAAAAACTACCCTTTACGTCCCTCTGACCACATTACTATGGGCCTCAAACTATGGCTGTTAAACATCCAATAAGGTTAGTTCCACCAGTCTGGTACTTTTCATTATCATGTGGATGTAGATAAGGCTTAGGAGAAAAAAAATATTCTCAGATAAACCTTGACTAGGCATATATTTTGTTCCTTAACCTAGTTGACTAAACTATGACCACAGAAAATTTAAGATTATGTGTATATTATTTTTGTCTCATCCTTTATATATCATAAAAAACCTAATCAGACATTCATAACTTGCTTAGGCTTTCTCATTTTTTCTAATTTGGAAAATATCTCCATTTCCCGTATCCTTTTAACATCTTTTACATTCTTCTTTTCTTTTTCTTTTTTTAAATTCTGACATAAGAATTTATATTTGAGTTCTGGCCAACTGGACAAATTAACCTTTTGTTCAGTACAGGATATTTAAGGCAGTGCCTCACACATGCTAATCAAACACTGCCAGTGAGTTATATCTCCAACCATTTTATTCCTTAAATACTTTTCTTTTTTCTTTTTCAATTTTATTTTAGACAGTCTCACTAACTTGCCCAGGTTAGACATAAATACAGTCCTTCTGCCTCAATTTTTCAAATTGCCCAATTAATATTTTCATATATTTCCCATTACGATTGAAACAAATGTCAAGAGAAAAGCAAATTATTCCTAAGTTGAAGAAAGAAGACTGTATTGGCTTCTACTAGAGAAGATAGTATAATCACAGATATCTTACATTTAGTTCAGTTTAATCACGGATGTCTTACATTTAGTTCAAATACTACTTTAGATAGAGTATGATTATGAAAAACCAATTACTTTATTTCCTAAAGTTACTATAGCTTCTATTTACAGTGTTCCAGTTTTCTATAATTTTAAATATATATACATATGTATATGTATTATATGTATATATATATATGATTTATATTTTTGCTGTGTGTGGTGGAACATGCCTTTTATCCCAGTACTTAGAAGGCAGAGGCAAACCAAGATCTGTGAGTCTGAGTCCAGTTTGTTCCACATAGTAAGTTCTCAGCCAGCCAGGGCTATACAGTGAGACTCTATCTCAAAAAATCCAAAAAGAAAATATTTATTTTTAAATTTTTTACTGTGTGTGTGTGTGTGTGTGTGTGTGTGTGTGCACATGCCCTCAGAAGCCAGAAGGCTAGAGCCCAAGCTACAAGCAGCAGTACCCAATATGTGTGCTGTGGTAGGAATTGAACTCTGGTCCTCTGGATAACTAGCAGACATGCTTCATCTCTCCAGCCCCTTTTGTGGTGCTTTACGTTCTTACTGCTTATACAGATAAATGAGTTTTTCTTTTTCATGGTCATTGATAATTTGCCATCACATGGGGTGTGGGGATCCTTGCTGTTAATCTCAGCACTCGGGAGGAAGAAGAAAGCAAATCTCTGTGAGATTGAGGCTAGCCTGGTCTACCAATTGAGTTCTAGGCCAGCTGTAGCTAGAGGGATATTCTGTCTCAAAATTTCAAAACAAAACAAACAAAAATCAAAGCTTTCCATAACTCTTTCTTCCCATTTTAAAAGCATATTACTGACTGTTCTAGGAAGAGTCATTCCGAGATCATTTTTAAAGCCAAGAAAAGGACCCATTTATTATCTACTGGTACTTTTTGAAAATGGAGCTGTTATTTGTCTTTATCATTAAAGGCAGCAACAAGAACTTAAGAAACACATTACTTATGTTGAATCTGCTTGGAGAAAGTGAAACCAACATGAGCAATTTGATCATTTTTTTAAAATTGATTTTTAAAAACTGTAAACAATAGAAATGGCTTAATATGTAAATGGTATACATTCACTAACATTGAATCTTCCCTCGGTGAAATGTTGAATTACCTTAAGTGTGTTAAGTAATTAAGCTACCAGATCAAGTATTTTCATTTGGTTAAAACTAAATAACATTTTTTCAACTATTGAAATAGCATACATTTATACCTGTTCATGTTTACAATATCTTTTACAAATTTTTATTTATGTATTTATTTATGTGTATGACTGGTTTGTTTACATGTCTGTAAGTGCAACTGTGCATGTGATGCCCACAGAGGCGGGAAGAGGGTGTTAGATCCCCTGAAACAGGAGCTATATATATTTGTTAGCCACCATATGGGCACTGGGAATTTAACCTGGGACCTCTTCAAGAGCAGAAGTCATTGCTCTTGACCACTGGGACTTCTCTTCAGCTCATATTTATTTTATTTTATTTTAGTCTATTTTATGTTTGTGAAGGATTCCAGATGAAATTGACTTTTTCGCTGAGTAACATCTGTATTGAAAATGAGTTATGCCAGAACTCCCAGTATACAAGAATTGACTAAAATAAGAGTAAGACTCTAAGGCAAGTAACAGTGGAATGATACCCTAATTATTAAGCTTAATAACTGGAAAGTATTATAAAAGCTAGATCTTTGGCAAGGGCAAGAACAGAGGATAGTTTATATGAGGTCAAGAAATGACAAGGTGAAAAGAGGGTTAGGGTACACCCCAAGCCAATACATTTAGGTTCTTCATCCTATACATCCATATTGCGTGTATGAGATCTTCCAGATGCCTTTCCTTTTATTTAAAATATTTACTTGTTTGTTTTATGTCTATGAGTGTTTTGTCTGTAGGTATGTATGTGCACTGCATGTATGTCTGTGTACTACATATATCCCTGGCACCCAAAGAGGCCAAAAGATGGCATCAGATCCCCTGGAACTGGAATTAGAGATGCTTGTGAGCTGTCCACATCGGGTTCTGGACACTGAACCCTGGGCCTCTGCAAGAATAGCAAATACTATTAACTTCTGAACCATCTCTCTATCACCAAAATATCCTGCTTTGTGCTGAGCTTCTATCCAGAAAGAAGACTTTTATGTCCCTGTATACCTCAGAGTCTAAAGCTAGAAGCAGACACTAAACAATGGCATCTCGCCAGAACTATGACAACTTATTAATATCATGGGGTGTGTTATAGATAGTAGGAGAAATGCTCTGCCTGTCAGAATGGACAGTAAAAGGCTGTCTGAATATTTTGGGTTTAAGTTAAGATTTATCAATTGGGTTGTTTTTACATGATGAAGAAAAGTGACAACAAGGTTTGATTCTGGGTGTGTTAAGTATGGATGGGACAGGAACACTGTTGGCAAAGGAAGAATCTGTGTGAAGATCCAAGGAAAGGAAAAAGCAGGCTTCACCAGGCAAACAGTGAGAGGAAAAAAGTAAGAGAGTAGTAACTGACATGAGGCTCAGATGACAAGTGGTGGAAAAGGTATTGCAACTTTTGTGGATGTGTGCGTGTGTGTGTGTGTGTGTGTGTGTGTGTGTGTGTGTGTTTATCCAAAGGAAAGAGGAAAGCCTGAACATGACAAAGCACTATTCATGCCTTTAAAACTTCTCTGTGCGTGAAAGTGAATACATTTTAGAAAAGATTGTATATGAAAGAAAATCCGGAAGGCTATTGCTGCAATGCATGTATAAGTAGACTTATACCATGACTGTGAGAGTTTATATATTGAGAAGGCAACTCTGGTGTTTTTCAGAAATATAAAAGCCAAAGGCATGTGATGTAATACTTTTCTCAAAAGCAGAAGCAGGCCAGGACTACACTAAAGTGCAGGAGACTGACAACACTGTTTGGTTACTAAAATTTCATCATAAATATGTAGTTTTTTTTAAAGAGAATTATTACATCATGTATATGTTCCAATTTACTTCTCTGTTGCTATGATAAAACACTGATCATAGCATATCATAGATAGTGGTACATATCTCTCTACATGAATCTATGCGTATAGTTAAAGGTTACATAACAAAAGACAGTGCCAGACAGGAGGTACCTTCCTTTGAGCTGTTGACCAGGGTGGTCCAGGAAACCCCCAAAATTACTTAGGCTATTGCCACAGCCCTTGATGGCCTCTCAGAACTTGAATGTAAGACCCTACTGCTGAGGACAAAACATACGTCAGACACAGGATTTGGAGCAATAGAGCTGCAACTGACATGAAACCACATCCCCTGAAGGCGAGCTCTCATAGCTTTGGAGAGTGCTCTGAAGGTGCCATGGGAAAACATTGATGGATGATCCAACACCTGCTTCAAGACCAAATAACCACATCAATGGCCAGCACAGCATATGTCATTGGTGCAGCAGTGTCACTTTTATCTTGAGGGCAATCAACAGCTACCTAATTTGAATAAAAGCCCACTCAAAGGGAGGAAACTCAAGTGTGGTACTGTAAACACAACTAAATACACATAGCTGGAGTGGTCATAGATTAGAGAAGACCCCAAGACTGTCACATCACTAGACTAATGTGATTTCTTACTACGTGTAAAATATGTATCCTTATATTTACAGATAAATACCCTAGTCGCCATTCATCAAAGAAGCTCATTTTGAACCAGTCAGAGACTATTACCAAGTACCACAACTGGTCACACATGGACATTGTCTATGAATTTCCCAGGCCTACGGGATACATCTACAATGTAACCTCTACACCCAAGGCTCATGAAACATAGAACATGGATAAAGAAGAGGATACTACTAAATCTCTCAGTTCTCAATAATGAATCTCCCTCATTCAGCAGCAGGTCAGGAACACAAAAGGTTTCAAATGGCCAAAATGTAGAGATCAAGAGTCTGATGAATGCTGGTCCTTGTACAGGAACCCTTTATTAAACTTCACTCACCCAAGGCTCAGGGACTATCTCTGAAGAGGGAGCAGAAAGATTCTAAGAGCCAGGGAGGAGGTATATGACCATATGAAAACAGTCCTACAAGCTCCTGGGAACCTGTTCATATGATTTTATGACAATGGTATCAGCATACACAAGTCCCATGCAACCTCAGGCAGACATAATCCAGCATAGAACTGGGAAATGAATAGCAGACTCCAAACTTATCTGAAGGAAGGTTGGCAACTGATTGCTACTAGATGAAGAAGAGCTGATTTTCCTAACACAAGGGACTCTAGATTGGCTGACTAGACTTAGTGAACAGACTTGCACTGGGGAATGGCTGAGGGACACTGACAACACAGTGGGCCTTAACAGGGATGACAGAGTATATGGGCTCCAGTGAGGGGGTAGGCCATGGGAGGGTGCCAGTGGGGACAGTATAAAGATCATCAAGATTGTTTGAGATGTTCTATATGAAATACACAAAAATTCAACTAAATATATATATACTTACTACTTACCAGTAGTAAGTAGGGGAGAGGGGAAGGTTTTACTCCCCGATCACAGTCCGTCACTGAGTGAAATCAGGACATGAACTCAAGATGGGAACCTGGAGGCAGGAACTAAACACAGGCCATGGAGGAGTGCTGCTTACTGGCTTGCTTCCAGGCTTGCATAAGCTACCTTTCTTATGTACTCAGGCCCACCTGCTTAAGGATACCACCATACACAGTGGCATGAGCTCTCTTACATTAATTACCAATCAAGAAAATGCCCACAGGCATGCTAGCAGGACAATCTGTTGGATGTAATTCCTTATCTGAGATTCCCTCTTCCCAGATGCATCTAGGTTTGGGTCAAGTTGAGGAAAACTAGCCAGCTGAGTATAGTTACATAGCTTTTGAAGACTGTAGTTTAAATCCAAGAATATCAGTAGACTGCAGATTAGGATGACTTAAAAATTCAAATTAGGAAGTGTTAAAAACATTTTGCTCTGCTTCCCTGGGTTGCACAACCCACCAACTTTTTACCTGTACACTGGGGCTGACCCCTTTCCCAGGACGACCATGGCTTCCTGATCCCTTACATCCAGATGAACCCAGTTCTTTCATGCTGTCCCCAGGAGCCCTATGTGCCTGGTTCCACCCTCACCTTCCTCTGCTTCCCTGGGCCTGCACAATCGACCAGCTTCTCTCCTGGGCAAATCCATCTCGCCCTCCCTGCCTTGACTCTCCTAGCATCATTCACCCTCCCATCTCCCCTACTCATCTCTCCTCCTAGCCTGGGTACTGTCCCATTCCTTGTCTTGGCATGCCAGACACTGGGGGAACCACCACTACTGCCTGACCCTTTGCATCCAGACAAACCCAGTTCCTTCTTGAAGTCCCCAGGATCCCTCTGGACCTGGTAGGACCCTCATCTCCCTCTGCTTCCCTGGGCTGCATGACCCGCCAGCCTCTTTCCTGGACGCATGGACTGACTTTTCAGCTTCCTGATCCTTTGCATGCAGACCAAGGCAGTTCCTCCCTGCAGTCTCCAGGAGGCCTTGGGGCCTCTTCCCATCCCCATCTCCCTTTGCATCTCTGGATGGCATGGCCATCAGCTGCCCCCTGGGCCCTGCTCCCAAGAAAGTCCAAACCCCAATTTCCTGGGGACATCATCTATCCTGGAGGGATCCAGACCTTAGGAGAAAGCCTGAGAACATCTTATCCTCATCTGACTTGGACCTCTGTGGGATCTCCTGAAGACCAAAGCAATTTGGCCACTCCAATATAAAATAAAGAGAGAACCGGAAGCTAGAAGAATCAGCTTTTCAGGCCCATGAAGTAAACCACCAAGACATATAAAGTTTACATAAAGAAGCAGACCTAAACCTGAAGGCTTGAGTCTCACACAAGAATCAGGAACTACAAAAGAAATTCAAGTCAAAATCACAGAGAAAAAATAATAACATGAAAAACCAAAATAACATATCCCCACCAAATACCAATAGTCCTCTAGAGGAGTACAATGAGAAAACCCTAGAGATGATGCAGGACATGAAATGCAAAAGAACAATTATAAACATGATAAAAGAATTCAGTGAAAAAAACTTCTGAATGAATTCAGAAAAGAGCTAGAAATATTGAAGAATACTCAGGCTGAAATGAAGAAGGAAGTGAAACACTCCATAAGCCAATTAGAAACGACAGGGGAAAGCCTCACCAATAGGATGAATAAAATGGAAAACAGAGTATCAAGACTGGAAGATTAAACTGGATGGACTAGACCACTCAAGCAAAGATTATGAAAAATTTAAGAAATCACAAGAATGGAGTATGCAGGAATTGTGTGACACCATAAAAAGACCAAAGTTATGAATCATAAGCATACAGGAAGGAGAAGAATCCCAAAATAATGGCATGGACCAGATCCTCAACACAGTCAATGTAATTCCAGATGGAGAAAAATTGGAAGCATTCCCATTGAAATCAGGAACCAGACACCACTGTCCACTATTTCCAATTCTCTTTATCATAGTTCTTGCAACTCTCTCAAGAGCAATAAGACAAAAGCAGGAAATTAAAGGAGTAATAATTGTAAAAGTAGAGATCAAATTATCCCTTTTTTCAGATGATATATCTGAAAGATGCCAAAATTTCCACCAGAAAACTCTTAGAAATTAACACATTCAGTAAAATGGCAGGATACAAAATTAACCTACAGAAATCTGTAGCCTTTTATATACAAATAACAAGCAATCAGAGAAAGAGTACATGGAAACACTCCCCTTCACAATAGGTTCAAAAAAAAAAAATCTCAGAATAAACCTGACCAAAGACATTAAAGAGCTCTACAATGAAAATTTTAAAACTTTAAAGAAAGAGACTGAGGAAGACATCAGAAGATGGAAGGGCCTCTCATGCTCATGGATTGGAAGAATCAATAGTGAGAAAATGACCATCCTAGCAAAACCAATTTATAGATTCAATACAATGCCAATCAAAATCCCCACGACATTTTTCACAGAATTGGAAAAAAAATCCCAAGATTCATATGGAAGCACAAAAGACCTTGGATAGCTAAAGAAACCCTGAGCACTAAGAGCAATGCCGGGGGATTACTATACCAGATTTGAAGCTGTATTACAGAGCTATAGTAATAAAAACAACATGGTCCTGGCACAAAAATAGACACATAGATCAATGAAACAAAATTGAATACCCAGATATTAGTACTTGCAATTTTAGCCACCTGACAAAGGGGCCAAGGACATTCACTGGAGGAAAGACAGTATGTTCAGCAAATTGTGCTGGCAAAACTGGATCTCCACCTGTAGAAGAATGAAACTAAACCCCTATCTTTCACCCTGCACAAAAGTCAATTCCAAATGGATCAAAGACATTAATGTAAAGCCTGAAACTCTGAAACTATTAGAAGAAAACATTGGCAAAAAACTACAAGATACAGGTGTAGGAAAGGGTTTTCTAAACTGAACATCAATTGCTCAGGAAAAAAGGTCAAGGATCAACAAATGGGACCTCATTAAACCAAAAAGCTTCTGTACATCAAAGGAGGCAACCAGAGAAGTGAAGAAAAACCCACAGAATGGGAGAAAATCTTCAGCAACAACACATCTGACAGAGGTTTAACATCCAGAATATATAATGAACTCAAAAAACAGAAAATCAAGACAGGAAGTAACCCAATTAAAAGATGGGCTAAGGAGCTGAACAGAGAGTTCTCAAAAGAAGAAGTAAAGATGGTTAATAAGCATCCTAAAAGATGTTGAACATCACTAATAATTAGGGAAAAGCAAATTAAAACCACTTTAAGATTTCATCTTGCCCCAGCTAGGCTGGCTAAGATCAAGAAAACAAATGATACCAAATGTTGGAGAGGATGTGGGGAAAGGGGAACACTCATCCACTGCTGGTGGGGCTGCAAACTTGTTCAATCCCTATGGAAAGCAGTGTGGAGAACTGTTAAAAAACTACAAATGAACATACCATTTGACCCAGTTATATCGCTCCATGGTATATACCCAAAGAACTCAAGCTATTGCAGAGACACTTGTGCATCCATGTTTGTTGCTGCTCTTTTCATAATAGCTAAGAGATGGACGCAACCTAAGTGTCCCTCAATTGAAGAGTAGATAATGAAAATTTGGTTCATTTATACGATGCAGTTTTACTCAGCAGTAAACAAAGACGAAATCAAGAAATTTGCAGGTAAATGGATAGAACTAGAAACTTTATACTAAGTGAAGTAACACAGACTCAGAAAAAAAAATGATGTATATTCTCCCTCATATGTGGATCCTAGAACCAAATACAGATAAGTGAGTATGTATCCAGACATAACTACAGAAACCAGGATAATGGAAAGGAAACAGGGAGGTAAAGGAAAAGAAAGAAACTGGAAGAGAAGAACAGTAGGAAACAGGTGTTAATAAGGGAGATATGGATAAAAATTGGGTTAGTTTAAGGGAGGGGGGAGGGAAGGGTATAAAAGTTACCTAGGGGATAAAGGGAAAGAAGGAGCTCAAGAGAGGTAGGACCATAGGAGAAGGGGATTATTAAGGGAGAAAGGGGGGAAAATAGGGACAACTTAATTGTGGAAACCATGATGGAGGGGTGAGACAATGCGAGAGATAAATAATGCCTAGCTAGTTTTAAAAACCAGAGGGAACTATATTAGTCCAACAACCTACTGACAAATTATACATTCCAGATTAAGAAATATATGTCTAGGTAAGGTTTATATGAGAATAATTGGTCTTTGCCCAAGATTTATCTACATGGCACACAGTAATTAAAAGGGCCAGACTGGTGGAACTAACATTCTTGGATGTTTAATAGATGTACTTTGAGGCCTATACTAATTTGGTCAGAGGGACATAAAGGACAATTTTTGCTCCTTGTCCTCCTAGGTCGACTAATTCCAGGGGACTATGAGCATCTCCCAAAATATCCTGTAATTGTGGTGGGTCACCTGTCCTCTTGATCAAGTAGGCCGAGGAGACCCCACGAGATGGACTTGAACCAGTGTCCAGTCTACAAAGAGGAGGGTCAACACAGAGGAAACATTTCCTCCATGCTTCCAGGTGAAGCCAGCCATGGTTGAGCAGGACCTTTGACTTACCTTCACGTAGATGAAACTTGTAAAAGAAAGGAACCAGGGGCTCCTCCCAAGCCCATGTGGTCCCTGAGGAACAGATCCTCAAACAGCCTTAAGAGTGTAAATAAATTGGTTTATCTGGGCCAAATATATTGCCTTCAACACCCAAAAGGAAGTATAACCAAAGATTAAAGGGGCCAATATAATTTTTTAAGAGTCCATACACATAGCTAAAGGCTATATAACAAGCAACAATGCCAGATAGGAGATACCTTTTTTTGAGCTGTTGGCCAGGGTGGCCCAAGGGACTCCCAGGTAGTAACCCAGCATAGAACTGGGAAAATAAACAGCAGACCCCAATCTTATCTAAAGGAATATTGACAATGGATTGCTGCTAGATGAGGAATAGGTGACTCTCCTAAAACGAAGACCTCTAGATAGGCTGACTAAATTCACTGGAAGGGCAAATAGTGGGGAATGGCTGGGGTGCTGACAACACAGCAGACAGTAGCAGGGATATCAGAGTATAAGGGCTCTAGTGGGGGGAGGGAGGCTATGGGAGGGTGCCATCTGGGAAGTGGGTGTATAGTTGAATAAGATGGCTTGGGAATGTTAGGTGTGATACACACGCACACACACAAAATCAACAATTTTTAAAAAATGTATTGTAATTAAGGAGGAAGCATAAAAATTAGTAGAGGTGATAAACATCACCACTGAAATCTGCCAGAGGACTTTATAGACGACATACACAGGTACCAAGGATCCAAGTACAACTGATTATGACTAGTGATAATCAGATTCACACAGATTAGGACTCCTGTGCCAACATCTCAGTGTTACTAACAAAAACAATGAGTCTTTCTGTAAGAAACAGTATATTTTAAAAGTTTAAAAACTCATTCAATTTTTTGTCTTACAGGGCCTATACTGAGTTCAATATTGTATAACTGTATTAATTCAACAGTGAACCTAAAAATTTTATAGCCACTTTTGAAAGAGCTGTATCTTTACTCTGGAAACTGTTATTGAGCATATTAAAGCTGTTATGATAAACTTCTTCCAAAAACTTTTTAAAAAATAGTATAAAAAATAAATAAAAAACTACAAATGAACCTACCATTTGACACAGTTATACCACTCCTTGGCATATACCTAAAGGACTTATCCTATTGCAGAGACACTTGTACATCCAAGTTTCTTGCTGCTCTTTTCACAATAGCTAAGAGATAGACGTAACCTAAGTGTCCCTCAACTGATGAGTGGATAATGAAAATGTGATTCATTTATATTATGGAATTTTACTCAGCAGTAAAGAAGGATGAAATCATGAAATTTTTAGGTAAATGGGTGGAATTAGAAACTGTTATACTAAGTGAAGTAACACAGACTCAGGGGAAAAAAAAAAAAACTGTGTATATTTTCCCTCATTTGTGGATCCTAGCACCAAGTCCTTCCAAGTGAATATGTATCCAGACATAACTACAGGAACCAGGATAATGAAGAGGAACCAGGGAAGTAAAGGAAAAGAAAGAATCTGAAAGAGAAGAACAGTAGAAAATAGGTGTTAACAAGGGAGATATGAACAATAATTGTGTTATTTTAAGGGGAGGGAGAAAGTTATACAAGGAATCTAATGGATAAACGGAAAGAAAGAGCTCAAGAGAGGTGGGACCATAGAAGAAGGGTATTATTAAGGGAGAAATGGAAAAAAACAGAGGCACCTTAAATGGGAAAACCATGGTGGAAGGGTTAGACAATGTAAGAGATATACAGTGCCTAGTTAGTTTTAGAAAACCAGAGGGACCCACATTATGTCAACAACCTACTGACAAATTATACATACAACAAGATCAAAGAATGTAATATACGCCTAGGCAAGGTTTGTCTGAGAGCATTTGATCTTTGACCAAGCTCTATCTACATGGCATATGGTAATTAAAAGTACCAGACTGGTGAAACTAACCTTCTTGGATGTTTAACAGCCATACTTTGAGGCCTATACTAATTTGGTCATGGGGACATAAAGGACAGATTTTGCTCCTTGCCCTCCTAGGTCGATTAAATCAGGAACTTAGTCCCCTGGAGGACTATCAGCATCTCTCAAAATTTCCTATAACTGTGGTGAGTCACCTGTCCTCTTGAGCAAGGAGACCGTGGAGACCCCACCAGATGGACTTGAACCAGTGTCCACTCTGCAAAGAGGAGGGGCAACTCAGAGGAATCATCTTATTCATGCTTCCAAGTGAAGCCAGACATGGTCGAGTAGGACCTTTGTCTTATCTTCACATAGATGGAACTGGTAAAAGAAAGGAGCCAGGGGCTCCTCCCAAGCGCATATTACCCCGGAGGAACAGATCTTCAAATGACCTTAAGAGTAAAAATAAATTATTTTATCTGGGCCAACTGTAGAGTCTTAAACACCTGAAAGGAAAGTATAACCAAAGATTAATGGGGTCAATATAATTCTTTAAGAGTCCATATATGTAGCTAAAGGCTATATAACAAGAAACAATGCCAGACAGGTGATACCTTCCTTTGACATATTGGCCAAGGTGGTGCAAGAGACTCCCAGACAGTAACCCAGCATAGAACTGGGAAAATGAACAGCAGGCCCCAATTGTATCTAAAGGAATATTGACAACTGATTGCTGCTAGATGAGGAACAGCTGATCTTCCTAAAACAAGGATCTCTAGATAGGCTGTCTGGATTCAGCAGACGGACAAGCACTGGAGAATGGCTGGGGGTTGTCGAAAACATAGAGGACAGTAACAGGGATTGCAGAGTATGTGGGCTCCAGTATGTAGGAAAGGGGAGGCTGTGGGAAGGTGCCATTTGGGAAGTGGGTATATAGATGAATAAGACTGTGTGGGATATTCTGTACGATATACACACAGAAAAATCAACATTTTTTTTAAAAAAAGACTTATTTGAGGAGGAAGCATAAAAATTTACTCATGTTCAATAGAATTGATAAACATTACCAGTGAAATCTACCTGACAACTTTGTATCCATACCCAGGTACTAAGGATCTGAGCATAGCGGACTGTGACTAGTAATCATCAGCTACATAGAGATTAAAAACACATGTGCAAACATCTAATGGTTAGTAGCATTAAAAATGTAGGAAACAGCATACTTTAAAATGAAATGGAGATCTTCTTTAAAGGGTTAAAACTCATTCAAGTTTATATCTTACAGGGTTTATACTGAGTTCAAAATTGTATAATGGTGTTAATTCAACTGTAAACCTAAAACTTTACAGTCACCTTTGAAAGAGATGTATCCTTGCTCTGGAGTGTGTTACTGAATACGTTAAAGCTGTAATGAAATGCTTCTTCTAATCATGGGGTTATTACATGTAAAAACAAATTAAAAAGAATAATAATTCTTCAAAGCATAAAAATTTGCTCCTTAATAATTAGCAGATGTGCTGGGCATGGTGGTACATGCCTTTAATTCCAGCACCCTGGAGGCAGAGGTAGATGGATCTCTGTGAGTTCAAGGCCAGCCTGGTCTACACAGTGAGTTCCAGGACAGCTGGGACTACAGGGAGATCCTGTAAGATCAAAAGGACCAAAAAATAAAATAAAATAAAATAATTAGTAGATATAAAAAACATTACCATTGAAATCTACTTAATGACTTTATATCCATGCTCAGATGCCAAGGAGTTCAGAAAGTAACAGACTGTGAATAGTAATAATCAGATATATACAGATTAGAAATGCATGTTCAAACACCTTAGTGTTAATTGCATTAAAAATTAAGTTTTCTGTATGAAACTGCATATTTTAATAATGAAATAGAGATCTTTTTTTAAAGGTTAAAACCTCATTTAATTTTATGTCTTATAGGGTTTATACTGAGTACAATATTGTATAACTGTATTAATTCAACTGTAAACCTAAAATTTGACAGCCACTTTTGAAAGACATGCATCCTAGCTCTAAAAGTTGTTATTGAATATGTCAATACTATTGTAATGAAATGCTTCTTCTAAGTATGTGGCTATTAGGTTCAATAGGGAACCTAAAAATGTTATAGCGACTTTTGAATGAGATGTATCTTTGCTCTGGAAACTGTTATTGAATATGTTAAAGCTGTAATGAAATGCTTCTTCTAAAAAAAGTTTTTAAAAAACATTTCATATATTTTACATATGTATACATGGCTATATTTAAATTGACAGGAATTAATCCAATGGCTCAAACTACATAAAGTTAGATGACACAAAGACTTAGGACACAGCAATGATGAACACAGATACTTAAGGACAAAGCAGAAGATGTGAATAATGAAAACTTAGAAGTGGAACAAAAGGAATTGGATGAAAATAACACTGTGATATCAGAAAAGCCAAAAAAGAGTATTTAAAAAGAAAATGGTCACATGCTTAGCATGTTGCATTTGAATTTTTAATTTATTTTTTGTTAGCTTACAAATAGACGTTTTCTTTGTGATATTGAATTTACTAGCATGGCAGCTTCTGGCAACAATGCAAAAATATTTTCAAGCCTATTATTGCAAGAAAATGACAGATTATTTGGCTGTGACAAGGAGTAGAAAAAGAAAACAAAATGGAACAGCATACAGCATACATAGGGGTTTCTCAGAGAAACAACTTTAAATGTAGATAAGATGAAAAACTTGAAGAGGATGTTATGGTTCAATGTAAAAGGGAAAAATGTGTTGTAATGAATGTTTCAATTGCATTTTAAAGGTTGAAAACAACAGAATAGCTTCAGTGATTTAGCAAATTTTCGGGTCGAGACTACAACTAATGATAAAGACAGGGCTAGCGTAAGAGTGAGATCCCAGACAGGGTGACTGCATACGTTAGTGAGCAACTATGCAACTGGAGTTGTAGAACGTTCTCTCGACACAATGGAAATAAAGGTAGGTTTGACTCTTGATGAAAGAAGAGGAGCAACTTCTCGTAGCTTCTGTGTGACAGTTGGAGTCAAAGGAAAATGAAAAGTTTCATGGAAATAAAGGAGGAAGGAAGAAGAGTGGACGTCTAAAGACAGTAAGCTTTGAATCTGGTAATTGCAGATCAAAAAGAGGAACATGACCATGGATGGGAATAT
Organism: Nannospalax galili; assembly: GCF_000622305.1. Classification (NCBI taxonomy): domain Eukaryota; kingdom Metazoa; phylum Chordata; class Mammalia; order Rodentia; family Spalacidae; genus Nannospalax; species Nannospalax galili. The sequence continues at coordinate 254,313 of NW_008328003.1, forward strand.
GGGTAGGGGATAGACAGACAAATGCGTTCCAGATCTAATACTTTGATCAGACCATTGTGTAAGGAGGTCTTATGACAAAGGAAAGAATCGTTTGCAATTAGAAATTGTGAAAGAAAGGAGGAAAGTAGAGAGGGAGGGAGGGAGGGATAGAGGGAGGAAGAGAGAAAGGGGAGACAGAAGAAAGGGAAGGAGAAAGAAACTGGGAAAATTAAAAAGAGTGAAAAAAAAAGTAGAAAGGTTTAGGAGATTCCTCAGTGTGTAAAGAACTTGCTGTGCAATCATGAAGACATGAGTTCAGATCCCTCATAAAAGCTGGGTTTTGTGGCATATGCTTGTAACCCCAATGCTGAAGGTATGGGTTGGAAACAAGAAGATTCTTAAGGTTTCCTGGCCAGCCAGTCTAGCCACAGCAATAATGTCCACATCAATTGAGAAACTGTGTGTCAAAAAAAATAAGATGAAGATATCTAAAGTTCAGCTCTGTCCTCAGAAAGTGTGTGCAGTGGTGAGCACACACTTGGGAGAGAGGGTTACACAGTAAGAACTGGATTCAATGAAACGAAAACAGAGAAAGAAAAAGAAAGAACATAAGGGACAGATAATGTATTTGGAATATATTATGAGTTGCAGGAAGAAAAAGAAATCCATGAAAATGCTACATTCTACTGGAGAAGTCAGCAAAATTTTAACTTAAATGCTTAAGGGGACATGAAAATTGAGATCATAAACAACAGTGAGAGATAAAAGGGGGGGGTCTCTAAATACACAGAATTAAAGAGAATACAATATCATCATTTTGGAAATAATAAATGCATTAAAATCACAGAAAACATATCTGGTATATCTTAGGGCTGAAAATTAAATTTCTTTCATAGAAAAAATTCTTGTCATAACCTGTATTAGTTAGTTTTCTCACTGCTGTGACAAAATGACTGGCAAAAACAACTTAAACAAAGAAGGGTTTATTGTGATCACAGTTTAAGGGGATCCAGTATGCCTTGTGGGGAAAGCACAGCAACAAGAGCCTGCAATGGCTGCTCAGATGATACCCACAGTCAGGAAGCAGAGAGAGGAAGGAATGCTAGTGTCCAAGTCACTTTCTCCCACTCCTTTTTTATTCAGTCCCAGATTCCCACCTATGAGATGGTGCCACCCACATTCAAGATGGGGCTTTACTCCTCAGTTAAACCTTCCTGGAAACACTCTTGAGACACCCAGAGGTTTAACTTCTAGGCAATTGTAAGTCCAACACAAAATGAAGAAGAACCATCATATAGCTGTAATGAGATTATACTAATAAACATAAAATCATAATGAAAGACATGAAACATTACATTAATATTCATGATCCAGCAAAATATTAGTGTACCAAGATTAATTTCCAAAGAAGTGACATTTTAAAAGTATTCATAAGTAATAAAAAACAAAACATGGAGAGGGCTAGGGAAATGGCTCAGTGGGTAATACGTTTGCCATGTAAGCATGAGAAATTGTGATTGGATCTCTAAAGCTCCCCCAAAAGCTGGATTCAGTAGAACCTGTCTATAATCCCAGTTCTACACTGAGGTGGGAAGTAGAGAGGAAAACTCCCGGAAGCTCAAGGCCATCTAGCCCTGCAAATGTAGACACAAACGAGAAAGTCTGTCTGAAAAAAGGTGAAGTCAAAGACTGACACCAGCGATTGTGCTGTGACCTCCACACGTGCACCGTGTCGTTGTCCACACTCACACACAGGAAAACACATGCTAATATTTTCCAAAAAAGTATGATGTTAAAATTAAACCTACATTCAAAATAATTAAGATCCTTCAGATTACAGGGTATGGTTACAGATCAAATTTCACAGATAACTAATTTAGTTAATGCTTGAAAATTAAAAAAAAAAAAAAAAAGGAGACATGTAAGCCAAAATCAAACCATTACCCATGGAGAAATAATTGGGTCACTGACATTTCGGGATCTATTCCTGAGCCAGAGAAAAATGTACCAGAAATGCAAAGTGCTGATGGGAAGAAAATGTAACCAAGAACATTATATGAGTCGGGTTGTTTTTGCACTTAAACTTAAAAAAAAAGACATAATAAAAGAAACGAGGGTTAGCACATGGTAATTAAAAGCACCTGACTGGCGGGACTAACCTTCTTGGATGTTTAACAGCCATACTTTGAGGCCTATACTAATTTGGTCAGAGGGACTTAAAGGATAGTTTTTGCCCCTTGCCCTCCAAGGTCTACTTAGTTCCAGGGTACTATGGAACATCTTTCAAATGTCCTGTTAACTATGGTGAGTCACCTGTCTTCTTGACCAAGGAAGCCATGGAGATACCACCAGATGGACTTTAACCAGTGTCCCAGTCTACAAACCCCTGAGGAACAGATCCTTAAACAACCTTAAGAGTAAAAATAAATTGATTTATCAGGGCCAATTGCATGGTCTTAAACACTCAAAAAGAAAGTATAACCAAAGAGTAAAGGGATCAATATAATTCTTTAAGAGCCCATGTATATAGCTAAAGGCTACACAACAAGAAACAATACCAGACAGGAGATACCTTCCTTTGAGTTGTTGACCAGGGTGGCCCAAGAGACTCCCAGACAGTAATCCAGCACAGAAATGGGAAGACGAAATAGCAGACCCCAATCTTATCTAAAGGAATATTAGCAACAACTTGCTGCTAGATGAGGAAGAGCTGATCTTCCTAAAACAAGGAACTGTAGATAGGCTGACTAGACTCAGGGGATGGATAAGCAGTGGGGAACTGGCTAGGGGCACTGACAACACAGTGGACAGTAGCAGGGAATGACAGAGTATATAGGCTGGGGGGGTATGGGAGGGGGTCACTTGGGATGTGGGTATATAGATGAATAAGATTGTTTGGTGGGCTGGAGAGATGGCTCAATGGTTAAGAACATTGACTGTTCTAGTCCATCTGGTGCAGAAAGCCCTTCGTCCCAGGAAAACAGTGGGGTCCAAAAGGGGACTGCCCTCTCACTAGTCGCAGAATGCACTTGCTGTGGAACCTGGCGCTAAACCACTCGTAGACAACCTGATTCTGGGTTGGGGTTTCGTAAATAGCGGAGCAGCTCCTTCACTGCAATCTATTGAAAGTCAGCCCTCCACACAAGGGTTTGAAAAAAAGAAAAAACAAAAAAATAACACTGACTGTTCTTGCAGAAGACCCCAGTTCAAGTCCCAGCACCCACATGGCAGCTAACAGCTGTCTGTGACATTCAAGTATAACACTATACACATAAAATAAAAATAATGAATAAAATATATTTCTAAAAAAGATTGTTTGGGATGTTTTATATGAAATACACAAAATCAATAAATAAAAAAATGAGTCTTTTTTGAGGAAGAAGCATAAAAATTTGCCTCATGTTAATTAGTAGATGTGAAAAACATTACCATTGAAATCTGCCTGATGACTTTATATCCATGCTCAGGTGCCAAGGATCTCAGAAAGTAACCAACTGTGACTAGTAATAATCAGATATATAGAGATTAGAAACACATGCACAAACATCTAAGTGTTAGTTGCATTAAAAATGAGTTTTTCTGAATGAAACAGTATATTTTAATAATGAAATGGAGATCATTTGGGGGGGCTCAGATAATATGATTTATTATTTTACACAAAAGTTGGATAGCAGTGCCAGCTGTGGTGGTACACACCTTTAATCCCTATACTCAAGAAACAGAGATAGGTGGATCTCTGTGAGATCAAGGGCAGCCTGGTCTACATAGTGAATTCCAGACCAGCCAAGACTACACAGAGAGACTCTGTCTCAAAACAAACAAAAAATAATGTTGGAGACTAAGACCACAGTGCCGTTAAATACTTCAACTCACCCTTCAAAAGACAACCCAACCCTATTAGAAAAATACAGAACACAACAAAGTACCACCATGCACATGGAACTAGGGAACAGTAAAAACAACAGACGCACAAGACACAACATCTCTGCACACTGATAACAACTGGTCATGACTCTGGGGGAAAGTGGTCATGGTGGAATCAGCGTGCATGCTGGGCTCAGGACAGCTGCTACTGTAAGCCTTGGGTTTTGGGCTCTGCTACAGGAATTGGAGCTGCTGGTTTCAAAATTTGATGCTTCACAATAGTGTCTTTTCTTCCTTAGTGAAAATACAGTCGATAAGTAAGGGCAGGTGCTTTACCTGTAAATCAAATTCCTGAAAAGATTTGTCGGCTTGGAGGAAAGTTGTTTTCTTAAGCTCCCTGCTCCTCATTGCTTTGGTAGAAAAGACTTCCTTTAGTACAGTCACTGATCATCTGTCTTGTGAGCTGTAAATTCTAGCTTATCCTTCCTTCCTTCCTTTCCTCCCTTCTTCTTTCATCCTCTTCCCTCTCTCCCTCCCCCTCCCTTCCTCTCCTGCCCTCTTCCTCCCCTTCCCTCCCTCCTTCCTTCCCTCTCCCTCCCTCTCTCCTTCTCTTTCAACATAGTCTTTTGTAGTTCAAGCTGACCTCTAACTCTCTATGTAGCCAAGCATGATCCTGAATTTCTGATCCTCCTGTCTCTACCTTCTGAATACTAGGATTACAAGTGCATACTGTCATACTGGGTTTATATGGTGTTAAAGACCAAACTCAGAGCTTCATGCATGGTAGGCAGTTGCTCTTCCCACTGAGCTAAATTTTTTCCTCTCATCTCCTCTCCCCTCCCCTCCCCCCTTCTCCTCCCCTCATTCCCTCTCCTCTCCCTCTCTTCCTCCCTCTCATGCTCCCTCCCTCTCTCTCTCTTCCTTCTTCCCTCCCTCCCCCCTCCCTTCCTCTCTCCCTCCCTTCTAATTGAATAATTGGAGGTTCAAAAATATAGAGAAGTTTTAAAAAATCAAATACTTTCTATTAACCTTTCTATTGTATTGTAGTAAATTAAACACAACAAAATTTAACATGTACCAATTATACTTACAGAGTAATTTAGTACTTCCACAGTATTTAGTATATTCATGATTTTGTGCAACCATCACCACTATCCATTGCCAAAACTTTTCAGCATCACAGACTGTATGCCCATCAAACAATATACCCATTTGCCCTTCTCTTCCCCGAGGCCCTGGTAACCACCATTCTGTTTTCTGCCCCTGTGAATTTGACCATTCTATGTTCTTTATATAAATGAAATAATACAATATGAGTGCTCTTAGGGCGGGTATGGTGGCACACGCCTTTAGTCCCAGCACTTGGGAAACTGCTTCTGTCTGGCAGGTGAATCTCTGTGAGCTCAAGAATGGATATCTTTTTTAAAGTTTAAAACGTCATTCAATTTTATGTCATATAGGGTTTATACTGAGTACAATATTGTATAACTGTATTAATTCAGCTGTAAACCTAAAAATTTACAGCCGATTTTGAAAGAGGTGCATCTTAGCTCTGGTTGAATATCACTGCTGTTGTAATGAAATGTTTCTTCTAATCACATGGTTATTAAACTAATAATTAAAATTTAAAAAAAAAGAAATGAGGAAGTATTCATGACTATAAAAGTAAACCTGAGTATGGAGAAGCAGGAGCCACAGATGAATGACAGATGATAGAAGAGGCCTGTCTGTAATGTTCCCATGAAGAATGGGTGATTTTTCTCCATATATTCAGATAGAAGACATGGAGTTTTGCTCTAGTTTCATCTCTGTTGGTGTGGTAAAGCACAATGACCAAAGCAACTTATGAGAAGAATGGGTTTATTTCAGTTTACAGGTCACAGTCCATCACTGAGGTTAGTCAGGAAAGGAACTCAAACAGGATTTTAAAAAAATTATTGGGCTTTTGTACATTTCATACAACAATTTTTAATCAAATTTAGACTCCCTCCCCTGTCCGTGCTCCCCAATACCACCCACCCATGGCTCAGGGACCGTTGCAGAAGAGGGATCAGAAAGATTGTAAGAGCCTGGATTGGCCACACAGGATTTGGAAGTAGAAACCATGAAGGAACACTGCTTACTACCTCGCTCTCTCAGGCTCATGCTTAGCTAGCTTTCATATACAGTGCAGGACCACTGTTTAGGAATGGTGCTACCCACAGTGCGCTGGGCACTCACGCATCAATAAACAATCAAACATCATGCCTCAGACATGCCTACAGGTCAATGTTACCTTGGGAAATCCCTCAATCTACTCTGTCTTCTCTGATTACTCCAGGTTGTGTAAACCTGACAGTTAAAGCTAACTAGCCATGTAATACATGAAAAGACTGAACAATTGTAGACTCTATACAGTGTAACAGTAAGATACAGTTAGTCTACAAATGCATGAAATCTTGAGCTAGTAGGGCTGGAGAGGTGACTCAGTGGTTAAGAGCACTGACTGCTCTTGCAGAGGATACAGGTTTGGGTCTCAGCACATACATGGATGATAAAAATCATCCATAACTCCAATTCTAAGGGATCCAATGCCCTCTTCTGGCCTCCATGGGCATTTCACACTCATGGTATATACAGGAAAAACATTCATACTTGTAAAATTAAAATAAATAATAAGAAACTTAATACTTGAGATAATAACGTGAGCAGAGAAGGCTTGGTAAAACAACTGGGTATAATTGGATATATTGAAAATGGAAGTAGTTAAATACCTGTGTCAAGCAGGGCTACAGAATAATAGACAAAAGGGCATAAGCTTCACCAAACATGAATTATGATTCAAAAGTAAGTCATGAGAGGGAAGAGGAGGAGGAAGACTGTGAGAATGGTCTGTTTTTTCATTGAATGGTGTTAAGTGATACTGTAAATTATAAAATGTGAAGTTAAATAAGGGAAGCTAAAATGAAATAATTTAAGTATTATGCATTGTTTCTATATTTTTTTAGGCATTTTAGTAGAATTTTCTCTTCAAAAGTGTAAATATAGCCAGGAAGGCAGAAACAGACGCCTGTGAGATGAAGGCTGGCCCAGCTTACACAGCAAGTTCCAGACCAGTCAAGGTACAGGAAAACTCTGTAAACTACAAAAAAAAAAAACAAAACAAAACCAAAAAGGCAATATATATGCACATATATTTGTTTGTGGATATATATGCATATATATGTATATATATATGGAATATATATGAATGTAAAATGAAAACTGAAGAGGGATTATGCAACACAGGCAGGGAACCAGTGAGAGCCTCCTAAGGGGGCCATGAAAATGAACAAGGTACAATGATATATATGTAGGAAAATGTCGTAATGAAACTATTTTGTATACTAACTAAAGATCATATTGACTGAAGGTAACTGATAGCTACTGGGAAGGGAAGAGTCAGTATCTTTTAAAGGTTTGACTTGGTAGGTAAACCAGGCTCCAGTAGATGAACTCAATAGAAGAACATCGGGAAAACAAATTTGACTTAGTCTGCCTGAAGTACAGGAAGTTGGTCAGGTTATAATAGTAAGGGGGTGGTAAGGGGGGGGAGTTGTAGATTGCAGATATGGGACAGGTTCTAAATATAATCAAAATATAGTGTATGAAATTCTAAAAACTCATTAAAAAAGGAAAAATAGACAAGAATATATTGACTGAATAAAAACTGTATTTTCATGCATAGACACACATATAGATGCACATTTGAGCAATTCCTTTTTGTTGATTTACTGATTGAATTGATTGATTTGCAGTACCAGAGATGGACCCCAGGATCTCTTTCATGCTAGGTAAGTGCTGTACTATTATGATACGTCCTTAAGCTTAGCAATTAATTTTCATTTTCTCTCCAGTTTGTTTTACTGCCTGGAATTTAAGCAAAGTAAAACCACCATGTTTCCCTTGTATTACAACTATGTCTGTGGAAGACCTACTATCTCTATTGTTCAAAACTTTTCTATTTCATTTGATTCAAAACCTATGCCACACTCATGTTAACAAGGAAAAGTAAATGCCTAGATGGTTGTTCACCTAATATTAAAATTGTTTTTCTCTTTCCTTCCAAGTGGTGGGAATATTGATAATTTTTGTTCTGTTTGTGCTTGTACCTATTTCTTGATTTTTAATATGCTTACTAAAAGCATTCTTTATATTTCTTTTCAATAGAGGTTATTATTTAACATCTTTTTTTTTTTTTTTTTTTTTTTTTTTTTTTTTTTACCCTGTACCCCTAGCTGGCCTGGATTCACTATGGAAACCAGGCTGGCCTTGAACTCACAGAGATCTGCTTGCCTCTACCTCCTGAGTGCTGGGAGTAAAGGCATGCGCCACCACACCCAGATACTTAACATCTTTTAATCTACTTGAATGTCTCTATTATTTCAAAGAAAATCTCATGTTAAAAAAGGCAAATCTAGCAAATTCATGAAACCAAATCCACACATGTGGAACACAGGACAAATTAACTGATTCAGGATGGAGAATCCATTCCAATGTTTGTATCCTAGATAAATAACTGTTCATGTCAATTATGAATTAAGGATAGGGACTCTTCCCTTTTTTTTTAAATTTATTGAGCTTTTATACATTTCATGCAACAGTTCTTAATCAAATTCAGACCCTCTCTCCCATTCATGACTCCCACACCTCCCTACCGGACCTCATGTGTTCTACCATACATGTTAAGTTTCCTTAGTGTTTTTGAACCATTCCCTCTCCCTCATTCCTTCCTGCATCCACATCACTCTCAGCTCTATCTGTTCTGCATCAGGCAGTCTACTGAAGAATAAGGGTGACCTGCTGTAGTATCTTAGGCCATCATGGCTTTGCAATCACTTCTCAATGTCTTATACTTCTATCATTTTTTCTTTCTTTATATTTTTCTTTTCCAGTATAGTGGATGGAACCCAGTGCCTTGCACATGCTGGACAAGTGGTCTTCACTGAGCAACACTTCCAGCTTCTATTATCAGTTTTTACCTGTATATTCTGATTGCTTTTGTTTATTTGTTTTGCTTTGTTGAGAGATGGAATTGCTGTATAGTTCAGGCTGACTTGGAATTCGAGGTCCCTTAGTCTCATTTTTGGAGTGCTGACATTACCATGTTTGGCATATTCTAATATTTTTACATATAGGTAATGATCATAATTAATATACTTTATAGACAAGAATGGTTCATTCATGTAATATGACACTTTCATTAGCATCAACAACTTTCTTGCAGAATCCCCAGTAATGTCTTTTTATACTTCTTTCCATTTTATTTGGTAGATTTTAGATTTCGAGTTTCATTTTAAGAAATTATGTAATTTTTTTCACTGTGCATTGACCATGAATTTACTATTATTTTTGTTTCTTACTAATGTTAAAATAAAAAATCATATGACACATAATGTATTCAGAAAAGCGCAGAAAACAATTGGGCATTTGTTTCTTCATGTATAATTAAAGGGTATATATTTTATTTGAGTTTAAACTATTTTGTTCTTATGTTCTTATTTTTTATTTAGATGCTTGTTTCTCAACTTGGTCTTTTTAAGAAATGAAATTCCCATTTTTGCTTCATTTTCATTGTTCTCTAAGTTAGCTGAAGTATTTCCAAAATTTGTATGTTCTCCTTATGTCTGTTTGGAGGCTTGAATATCTGAGACTTTAATTTGATTTTTTTCCACACATAAATAGTTAGGTATGAATATCTTGGGTCATTGCTTTTTCCATAATTCTGCTGATAGTCCATTGTTGTTTACGCTGAAGAGTTTCTAAAGAGGAATACAGTTCTAGTTTATGGATGAGGCTGACGGTACGGTGAGGTCATGTGTTTTTGGTGTCTCCGCTTTCCTCTGTCTGGAGTCACACACCTTCTCAAGCACACATCCCAGTGTGACAAAGCTTCTGTGATCTGCTGCCTTCTTTGGAAGATGCTTTTATTTGGCTTGCTTCACAGAAGAGTATTTCTTCCATCTTTATTTTCTTGAGCAGAAACTGAAACAGAGGTGACAGTCAGACACGCATCGCTAAATCTTTTCTGTCTTAGGACATGCTAGTAGGGTTTTTTCTTAGTATAGTAAATGCAACTATAAATCAACAAATACTTAGAATTATTCCGTTTTATTTTTAATATTTATTTTTAATTATATGTATAAGTGTGGATCTGGGTGTTGGTATGTGCTCATGAGTGCAGGTGCCCCTAGAGCCCATCAAATCCCCTACAGGTGGTTGTTAGTTACCTGACCTGGGTGCTGGTAAACTAATTTGTGTCCTCTGAAAGAGCAGTATGTGTTCATAACCAATGACCCATCTTTCCACTCCCTTTTCCATTTTGTAATATATTTTGTTATGTATATTTAAAATTTGCACAATGATGTCATAATGCATATAGGTAATAAAATAGTTACTGTAGTGAGATCGGTTAATTAAAACTTGTTTTTATGTGTTTGTGTCTATGTTTCTGTGCAAGCATGTGTGGATGGACACGCCTGTCCATGCACATGTAGAGGCCAAAGGTGTAAGGTGGATATCCTGCTTAATCATTCTCCACCTTATTCTCTGTGAGAGTGTCTCTCACTGAATGTGGAGCTAGACAGGCAGCCAACAAGCCCCACTTCCACACCTGCCTCTTTCCCCCAGCTCTGGGGTTTTGGGTGCTCACACAGCCACACGCAGCTTTTTATGTGTGTGCTGAGGCTTCAAACTTATATCCGATGCCAGTCCAGCAAGGGCTCTTACTCTTTCTTAAACAGACATTAGAAAATAAATAAAAATTATGCAATTTTAACATAAAACAGTGTGAGTGATTCTACAATAGGCTGAATATGGTCACTATGGACAATATTATGCTGGTCAAAATCATAATTATATTTTACAGAGCACAGATTTGTTAGTTTATATGTTACTTTTTCAGTTAGATTTTATTAAAATTTTTTTGTATGCATATGAGTGTATTGCCTTCAGGTAGGTAGGTGCACCCATGTCATGCAGTGCCGCACATGGATGTCAGAAGACAGAGTCAGGTCCCCCTGGAATTGCAGTTACAGATGGTTGTTAGTCACCACGTGAGTGCTGGGAATCAAATCCAGGTCATCTTCAAAAAAAACCAGTGCTCTTAATTGCTGAGCCATCTCTCCAGCCCCTCAGATTTTCAATAGGACTAGTTGATTTAATATCCTGTAACAAGAGCCACTAATGTAGGGGTTCAGTGTCACTGATTTATACTAAATGCAAATACTAAGAGTACAAGGTAAGCACTTGGTTTGAGTGATTTTTTTTTTTCATTTCTCCTTATATACTGAGACTCGTAGCCAGAATTCCCACTTCGATGGAATGGTGCCAGAGCTGCATTGAAAATGACTTTCAGGCCGTTTTCCAAGCTCCTTGCTATCTTGCTGCCTGTCTTTGCCTTTTGACAATCTCATAGATCCTAATGCTCATCTGCTCCTTCTAATGTAAGTATTGAAGTGATTTCCCAGTGAGCACACATATGACTACTTATAGAACCCTTGTAAGATATATATCTGTCCCCTTCATCTCCTTCTGCTCCAAATTACTGTAATGGTTTGACAGCCATCAGAAAAGGTCTTTAAAACTCCATCCTTGATGGTAACCATTACGTCTACAGCCCATATGGTTAAACTTGGCCATATAGTATATAGCCAGCATTAAGAAATTACCCCACCTGGAAAAGACAAAAGTGATGATAAGTAAACACAGGATTGGAGAGATGGCTCAGAGGTTAAGGGCACTTGCTGCTTTTCCAGAAGACACAAGTGCAGCTCCCAGCACCCATGTCATGCAACTCATTACTTCCTGTGAAAGGAACTCCAGTGAATCTGGCCCTCTCTTCTGGCCCTGGCAGGCACCTGCACACGTGTGCAAACACACACACACACACACACACACACACACACAGACATTGACACACATGAATAAAAGTAAATCATTTAAAAAAGATCATTAAATGAATAAAATGAATGTGGCTCCAAGGAATCATTTGAAAAGAAAAGAAGTAGAAAGGGTTATTGGAGCAAAAGGCATTCTTTGGTTAATTTTAGTATTGATGATAATGAAAGAAAATATATTTCTACACTTCCATCAAGGGAGTATTTAACCATATGTTACTTTATGTTTTTAAGTGTTACCATTTAATGAATCTCCCTCTATGTTGTTTCTAGCTACAAGGGCATGAGCACACCCTCTCCCCAGCACCCATAATCTTCTCCTCAGTAGTTCTTCTGAAGAAACTTGGCCTTCACCATGACAGACTGGATGGGGAGCTTTCCTTCCTTAGAACTTTTCAGCAACCCTAGAAGAAGAAAAAGGATTTATAACACATCACAGCAGGCACCATTTCCGGAGACATGAGCAGAGTCCATCCCCATACCTCTGGGATCCAGGTGGCTCTGAGCTGGGCACTGATGGAAACACTGATTTACCAAACCAGGGAATCAAAACCTTAGAGTCCTTTGAGAACCCATGCACATCTTGGCAGGTGCCATGTTGGAATGTGATGGCACTGCTTCAAACTTATTTAACCTTGTTTTAAATTTAGAAAATTACTTTCAGGAACAAACCCGACAATTGGGTTTTCTGACTCTTGAATACAAGAGCAGGGGCAATGATCAGCATTGTTTGAGAGTGTATGGGTCCCCTGGTCAACAGCTTCAAAAGAAGGAAACCATTCCTAGCATTTGGGTTTTCTTTGCTAACCTATGGTGTCTAGTAGAGGCAATGTCCTCTGTCATAGACTAATTGCTCTGACTCTCTTTTAATATTGTATATGTATATAGTATAAGAATCTTTTATAGTGAGGGTTTAGTTATCTCTCCTCATACTCCTTCCTCTGCCCTGCCTTCCCATTCCCCACCCTTTAACCTTCCATACTCTATCATTCCCATTCCCATTTATATCATTGGCCTGGCAAGATATGCCCATTGGTGTAATAGTGGCATGAATGTTATGGGAGTAACCAGCCACTTTCTGATTGGATTTAATATCTATGTCACAAGATGGAGCCCATACCCAACACTAATATCAGGCATAGGAACCTGTGACCATAGGGTCACAAGCTGTAGGGAAGAACCTATTACTATTATTATGCTAAATAGATACAGTATTAAAGTGACTTCTAGTCTGGGTACATGCCTTTAATCCCAGCTCTCAGGAGGCAGGGGCAGAGGCAGGTAGATCTCTGTGAGATTGAGGCCAGCATGGTCTACATCCAGGCCTGCTGGGGCTATAGGAAAACCTTGTCTCAAAAAGACCAAAAGACGAAAAAAACTTAAAAGGTGGCTCATAAATACTTATTATACCCATCGATTAATTAATTCTTCGGTTTTCACCAGAGGTGCTTCTTCATGCAGCACATGGTGATTAACACAGAAACCCACAACTGACCAACGTGCAGAGAATAAGAGATTAGAGAGTACTTATCCCTGAATAGGGCACCTATATTAAACCTCTGCCTCCCAATGCTCAGTAATCATTGAGGGGGAGGGTTGAAAGATTATAAGAGCCAGAGGTGGTAGATGATCACAACAAGGAAACAGAGTTTATTAAACAGCCGGAACGTTACTCATATGAACTCACAGCAATGGTAAAACCATGCACCCGACCCGCATAAATTCAATCCAGAAAATATTCTAGCATAGAAGTGGGAAAATAAGAACCCACAACACTTTAGCTGAGGAACAATAGTCAACTGATAGCTGCTGGGAGGGGGAGAGTGTGTTTTCTTCAAGGGTATAACACCGAACAGGTTAACCAGGCTCCAGTGGATAGATGCATACAGAAAAATATATTTATATATACTTAGAATACTTGAAAGCAGTCAAGTATTGGGCAATATTGGGCATTAAGGGGGTGTCCAGATAGGGGAGGGGTTGTAAATATGATTAAATATATTTTATGAAATGTATAAAAATTCAATAAAATATAAAAAATAAAGTGTACATCACCTGTTGGGGGAGACAAATAATAATACAGGCCATGAAGTTGGGGGGTAGTAATGTGTGGGTGAAGGGAGGGGCAAATCTGCACATGATAAAAACACTGTATGAAATCCTATAATCAATAAAATAGTAAACAATAAGTTACTGTAATTATAAGTAAAAGCATGGGGTCCATCTCACCAAAGAACATGAGTTATTTCAGTGGGCTACCTGGTACATAGCAGTATGAGACACTGCATCAGAATCTAGAAAGAACAGTTACCAACCTCTTCATATCCTTGTCTTACAACCAGGTCACAGGTGTGAAATGTTATTTTAGTGAGCAAAAGCCTTTGAAGAGTCAGAAGCAAATCGGCATCATATCATGTAATGACATTTTTATGGTTTCAGATAGAAGAATTGTTGTTGGAAAGATTACATGGGAAATTATACATTCTACAAAAGAAAAGGTCCATTCTGCCCATACTCAGCAAGACGATTTCTCATCAGCCTTTAAAGTCTACTGTGATTCTTGTGGTCCACTCTCAGCTCACTTAGTAATGAGTTTACATTTTTTCATTCTTCCCTGCCTTCCCTCATCTGTCCCTGCCTTCCTTTCTTCATTCCTCCCTTCCTCCCCCTCCTTCCCCTCCCTCCTTCCCCTCCCTCCTTCCCCTCCCTCCTTCCCCTCCCTCCTTCTCCCTCCCACCTTCCCTTCCCTCCTTCCCCTCCCTCCTTCCCCCTCCCTCTTTCCCCTTCCATCTTTCCCCCTCCCTCCTTCTCCCTCACTCCTTCCCTTCCCCCTTCCCCTCCCCCTTCCCTTCCTCTCCTATCCTTCCTCCTTTCTTTCCTCCCTGTCTCCCTGTCTCTCCCGCCACAGTCTTTGAACACTTCTGCTTCTTCCTCTTGTTTCCTCCGGTCGGTTCTTCCATATCGCACTATGGTTTTCCCAACAGCATATGTACTTTATAGAAAGTGAAAACAGAAAGATTGCAAAACTCTCACATTTTCATGGTGGGATTAAGGATAATGTGGGAGAGGTCCTAGTGTGGTATGTAATATTACAAATATCACAGTGAGACTTGGTGTTTAAAATTTAGGAAGCTTCTGACACTTGCACTGCATCTATGCCTACAGTTGGAACTGTTACCTCCTCAGGTAGTGCTGGGTTTAATTCATTGGTGGCAATAAAAGAAGTTGCAGTAAATAATATAAAGATACTTATCGATGAATGTTGAAAATTCTTATTTGATGTTCACAATGTGAGAGCTCAAAGACATATACAAAACTCATCCTTTTTAGTCTATGCTTCGTTTACACTTAAAAACATCCATGAAAATAGCAGCACTTTTTTGAATGAATATGAGATATATGCCTTCCTTGTTACATAATTGTGTTGTAATGGGTCATCTGCTCCCTTGATCTAGCTCTCAGTTCAAGCACCATCTCATGCAAATTTCCTCTGTAATGTACACATGAGACAGATCTTCCTTTTTCATTAAATTTATTCTTTGACAATACATGTATGCAGTGTATTCTGATAACTCTCACTCTCATCTGATCATATCTGCCTCCCATCCCTATCAAGTCGCTCCTTATTTTTCAACTAGTACTTTTCCCAGACATACGACTTTTGGTTTTGTTTGTGACCAATTTGTTTTAGCCAGGGCCTTCGGTGTGCCCATTGAATTGTTACTATCCACTGGAGACTGTCAGGGTCACCAGTGGGCACATAACTAAAGAGAATGAATGCCCCCTCCCTGAATCTATCAGTAGCACAAAGTTCGTCAGTGAGGGTAGACCCCTGAGACCCTCCTCCATCCATGCCCGGCTAATGATGGGATCGAGTGTAACCATCCATAGCTGCTCTGAGTTTGTGGCTGCAATGGCTGTCTTACCCAGAGATGGCATTTTGAAGGCATTCTCCCTTTTCTTTTATTTGGCTCTTAAATTTTTTTCTGACCCTTATTGTTGTCATGTTCCCTGAGCCTTAGAGAGTTAGGTCTAAATGTCTTGTTTAGTGCTGAGCACTCTGTGACTGTTTCTCAGCATTTTCAACAGCAATGAATCTTTGCATTCACTGCTATTCACTGGAAAGAGAGGTTTCTCTGATTAAGGCTGACAGTAGTGTTAATCAGGTCCTTCTTGACCAGCTTGATGAATTAATTGTTGCCCCTATTCCCAACATAGGTATCAGTACCCAAATCCCTGGAAACTGTTCTTGTGGTCTGATTTATAGAAAGAATCTTTGTAGTTTAATTAAGTTAATATAAATTAAGAAATCACCATGGATTACCCATCAGCACCTCAATTAATTGTTAAATATCTTTTTCTAAGACAGATGGGAAGAAAGTAAAAGAATGAATAAGGTCAAGTGACAATAGAGACAGAAATTGAGGTTTTGCATCCAGAAACCAAGAGGAAACCAGGAGCCACCAGATACTATAAGAGACAAGGAAACTCAGTCACCTTTAGAGAGGGCACAGCCTGGTCAGCACTGGGATTGGTGAGTCCTGACTTCTAAACAGTGGTAGAGACCAAGTTCATGGAAATTTCCATAGAAGTGCTGGAACACAAGTGCAGTTGCATTACTGAAGACCACATTGCCCTCTCCCTGGCTTTATTTTCCCTTAGTACATATTACTACTGGTATTCTCTCTTTTGGTATAAGTGCTCTGTTTCTTCTCAATAACTGCAGGTGGGTAGGGGGCTGCTTATCGTCTTTACATCTCTACCTCCGTTGCTTTGTTTTCTCTATATGGGACCCGTGCCTGTTAGACAAGCACTCAGTCACTCAGTTCCATCCCTAGATCTTTTTTTAATCTTAATTTTTTTGTTAGTTTACAAGGTAGTTGTTTCACTGTGGCATTTGCGTACGTTTTTATTATATTTGTTTTTATTTATGTTTATTTTATGACTGTTTTGCCTGAATATATGTAAATACACTATGTGCATCAATGCCCATGAAGGCCAGAAGACCGTGTCAGAGCCCTTGGAACTGGAGTTACAGATGATTGTGAGCTGCCGTGTGTGTTGCTGAGAACCAAATCCAGCTCCTCTGCGTGAACTGCCAATGATCTAAGCTTCTGAGCCATCTCTCTAGCCCCCATTATACTTTGTTCTTATTCCCCTCCCCTCTGCCCTCCCCCATGAACTCATCCAAATAGTACCCTCTTTTGACTTTCATGTCACATGTATTCCATTACCTTCTCTTTTGGGGCCTCAGGCTGGCTTTGAACTAATCATATTCCTGTCTTCACTTCCTTAGTGCTGGGATTGCAGGCATACATGACCACGCTCAGCTAATCATCAGTGCTTTATAACAGTGACTAATTCAAAGTGGTATTTTAATCATTTGAATGTATGAAAAACAAAGGAAGGAAAAATTTAAAGTAGAAAGAAGCAAAGAGGAAAGAGGAAGAAGGAAGAAAAAAGGGAACAGAAAGAAGGAAGACAAGGTGAATTTAAGCAGGAAGAAGGGCGGGGGAAGGGGAACATGCTCCTGGGAACAGCCCTCATTAAAATACGAGTCACACACACATACACACTCGCAAAGGCATGGAAGTAGAAGACGGCTGAGTAGTGAAGAGGAAGGTAGTTAGTAAGAGCTGGAGCAGACAGGAGACGATGGTGGAGGAATGAATATAATCAAACTACATGGGGTTGGAGAGATGGCTCAGGTAACCAACGGTTGTAGAAGGCCTGGGTTCAAATCCCAGCACTCACATGGCAGCTATCAACTGTCTATAACTTCAGTTCCAGGGGATCTATCTACTCTTTTGTCCTTTAAGAACACTGCATGACACTGGTGCACTCACACACATGCAGGTATAACACATATACATGAAAACAAATAAATAAAACTACTTTATGTACTGGAATGAAAATGTCAAAATTAAATTCATTATTATGTATAATTAATATATGCTAATGAAAATGTGAAAATAAATAAATAGGAGCTAGAGAGACAGTTCAGTTGGCAAAGTGTTTGTTACTTAAGCAGGAGGAACTGAGACTGACCTACAGAACTCACATGAAAGTAAGACATGTTTATGACCATAGCACTAGAAAGACAGAGGCAGGTGGATCCCTGGTGCTAGCCTAGTCAACTTGATGAGTTCCAGGCCAGTGACAGACTTTGTTTCAGAAACAAGGTAGATGAAACCAGAGGATAGACAGCAGAGGCTGAGCTCTTACCTCCACATGTATGCACATATGCATCACATATATACATACAGACAGATACCAAATAAATAAAATAATAAATAATTTAAGTTATTATGTAATCTTCACAAATTAGCAGGAGGAAAGCTGTAAGAAACAGGACTCATTTGTCTTGACCTCAGTCTACCGAACTCTTTTTAGCAGACCTGACTAGGAAGTGGTGGTTCAGTACTATCATAGTTCCTGAAGCAAAGGACAGACATACAGGAAAGGTCCATCAGCAAGATCCAACTCAGCTGATTAGCACACACTACGGTACTGTTGTTTTCTTCCCAGATTCTAAGACACACAGCAAGGACAGTGTAAGACATCTGCTTACACAGTGGTTCTTCTTTATCTCTGTCACCCCCATAGCCACAGTGGCAGTGACACTGCTCAGGAGCAGAGCTCTAGTGGACTTTTAACAGGGCTGCTGTGAATAATCCACAGCAGAGGTATCATGTATTAAAGGAGTGTCTCTGAGGTAAGAAAGGACCAGGAGCTCAGAAATTCCCCTGGAGACTCAGAAATTCCCCTGGAGGCAAGTTCTGTGAACACTTCCCACACCAAACCTGCTTTACTCCTAATTTTACACTCCAGGTAGCGCTCTAGGTCAGCTACAGCCCATAGGCTCTGAAATGACTTGAGATAAAAACTTTTTTTTTTATTTTTGAAACCTAAGAGGTTTCTTTATAAATGATGGGAAAATGGGCTTATCTAGAACTTTAAAACTTAAAGGTCATTAAGTCAAGGACACACTCCTGAGATCCTTGATGACTTCTTTTTGTCATTCATCTCCAAAATTTGATCATGGTAGGTTAAGAATATTTGTTACTCTACGTTATGTAAGCTTGCTGATTTTCTTTGTAGCCACTTAATTTTTATTTATCATCACCCATTTGTAACTAGTTTTATAGTATGCATTATACTTGTAGAAAACTTTCTAAAAGGCCCAACAAAGAGAATGAATGGAAGAAGGAAGGAAGGAAGGAAGGAAGGAAGGAAGGAAGGAAGGAAGGAAGGAAGGAAAGGAGGAAGGGAGGAACTGGGCATAGTGGCACATGCCTTTAATCCCAGCACTTGGAAGGTAGAGGTAGAGGTCGATAATATCTAGTTCAAAGCCAATCTGGTCTACATAGTGAGTCCCATGCCATCCAGGGCAATATAGTGAGACCCTGATTCAAAAATAAAGTAAAACAATGATCCAAATGTCTGATTTGTTTTAGAAATATTGGATCATTTGCTATATTTTTTTAAACAAAGTGCTCCAGTGGTTCTAGATAACATGCTTGGTAAGTCCTTACTGTCTGGGTGAATATTTGGAAACAAAAGAAATTATTTTGTCAGTTTGAATTCCTTTCTTGTGATGTGTGAAAAAGAATAAAATCAACAAAAACGTGGGGCTGGAGAGATGGATTAGAAGTTACAGCATTTTCTGCTCTTACCCACATTCAGTTCACAGCACATGCTGGCAGATCCCAACTGCCTATAAATCCAGCTCCAGGGAATCTAATGCCCTCTTCTGCCTTATGAAGCCACCCACACAGGTGGGATACACACAGACACACAGATTCTCTCTCTCTCTCTCTTTCTCTCTCTCTCTCTCTCTCTCTCTCTCCTCTCTCTCTCTATCACTCACTCACACACACACACAATTAAAAATAAAATAAATCTTTAAAAAAATTTGGCAAAACTGTTCAAAACTTGTCACTTTATAAAAGCACTCACATGCATATGATCTACAGATTATATGGATGCCATTAGTATATATTTTGGGATTGATAATCAGTTTGTGTGATGCACACCTCCTGGATTCATAGTATATGTGTGATCTACAAAAATAATTTTGTGTGCTTAATTCAATACAAACATAACTACAAAATAAGTGCATTATGTTAGCTTAAAATTTAGAAAATTTTTGGTTTTGTTCTGGTTTTTATTTTTTAATTTTCCTAAACTCTATGTTGATGGATCAAACTGCCGTCTCACATAATTCTAATTATACGCAAGATTTGTGCCAAATTATGGCACCTGGAGTTTTATTGATTGCCTATATTACAATTGGCTCAATCAAAGGATTGCAGAGGGTAAAAAATGACAAAAGGAGTCGTAAACAATCAAACAGCCAGGAGCCATCATTAGCTCATCTTCCTGTTGACTGAAGATCTTACTTTAGTTAACGAGGATGCAGATTAATGATATACAAACAGCTCATCCTTTGTCATTTTTCCAGCTAGGCTTGGAGGGGAAAGAAGCCAACCTAATTACACAAACTGATGGAAACACAGAAGGATTTGGCCAATTATTCTAAGCATCTTTAAAACACCTCAGATGCCTTCAACCTAGATGAAATGGAACTTAGAGCAAAATAACATATCACAAAAGCACAGTCAGCAGCCTTAGTTTTAATGAGGACTTCTAGTATCTTTGATCAATCCAAAATGTTCAGCGCAGAAGAGTGAATGAGTATACTATTGGTTATCAGATTGACTAACTTGATATGAGTTCTCCAGGCACCTTAAGGTCATTAGCATTACAGTACTTTGTATTTGTTTATGGTTATGAACTTACTAAACCTACTTCATCCCCATTACCACTATGAACTACTTATTGTCCTAATACTCAAAATTTCCTTCCTGATCATTTTATTTCTTACTAAAACCTTTTCATTTTACTTCTTTTAGTAACTAAACTTATTCTTAGATAATTTCACACATGAACAAAAGTATACTTGGTGATGCTCACCTCTGCCTGCTCCAATCTATTATCCATGTCCTTGTCTATCTACCCTCATCCCCACAAATTGTCTTCACATATTCATGTCTATTCATTTTGTTCTGTGACCCACTGAACTTAACAAGAGTCATCTATGTAACCATGATTAAACCTTGTCTTTAATAAGTAGAGTACTTGTTTCTATGAAATATTATGAATAAATCTTAAAGAGCACACATTTCTGGATAAGGATATTGTTCATTGATGGAGTACTTGCCTAGCTTGCACAGGACTGGATTTGATTCCAGGATTAAAAAACAAAGCATGATAAAACAAACAAAAGCAAACAAAATTCTTTTCATTTTAAAGCTATTCCTAATTTTTTTATTTATTAATTAAAAAATATTTAGGTGAATATATATGCCATTTGTGTACAGGTACCCTCAGAGGCCAGAAAAGGGTATTGTATTCCCTGGAGCTGGAGTTACATGTAATTTTGTGTTACCCAATGTGAGTGCTGGGAATGGAATTTGTGTCCTCTGGAAGAGCAGCAAATGCTCTTAACCACTGAGGCATCTCTCAAAACCCTTACTAATGTTTTTGCAGAAATCACTCAATGGGAAAAAAAAGGAATAGAAAGCCACTAATTTCCTTTCTATCTCTACTAAATGAGGTAAGAGAAGAGCCCCAAATCTTCCCTCCTTTGGCTTCAGATGCCTAAATCCAACAAATAGTACCATTTTCATGCACACACATTCCATCCTGGTACATAATCAAACTCTTCATTCTGCCATTTTTCTGATTCCTCCTTACTTAGATGCTGCTCCTACAGAGCACATCACCTTGCCTTCATTTCTCTACTTGGATACAGCCAATCAGAAGTAACAACCCAAAATCATGCTACTCCAGGGTACCATCACTCTTCTTATAGCCCTATTCATTCCTCCTTTGTCTCTGAGAAGCTAATCATCTGTCTACATGCCTACTCCCTATGAGTACTTCATTTTCTTCATAGTTGATAGTATTTTTAATGATCATGTATTATTAAGAACTTACACACAGATTGATAAATAAATGTTAGCTGAAGAATGATTAAATGAATAAATGAATGAGCAAATTTGGAACTCCATTCCTTGCCAACTAAAATTTTAGCCACATCATGTTTTTTAAATCTAACACTATAATTTGGTTTAAAATAATAGTATCATTACTCTGTTATACAAATGACCACAGAGTATAGGGAGGCAGCATGTTTCCTGCACCTGTTACCATTAAATAGGAATCTGTGCCTCAAGCATGTAGCTAGTGCCCAGGAAAAGCTCACGAAGGAAAGGAAAGATACTCCCTATGTTACAAACTGGATTTATTCCATGCTTTGTCCATGAAATGTGTAAGATGTAACATCTATTTGTTATCTTCATAACACAAATAGAGGAACAACTGTATTGCTTGTGGTGGGCTTCTGAAGAGTGTAGGAAAACCAATCTATAAAAGGAAAGTAAACAAAGGTTTAACATCCTTAAGGGCTTGGAAATATCTCAGTAGGTAAAATTCTTGCCTCACAAAGGACCTGAGCTTGGACCACTCTTTTAAGGCATGAGTCTGTAATCCCAGTGTTCCTACAGAGATTTACTGATGGAGTCAAGAGAATCCAAGGAACTTTGTGGGTCAGCTATTGTGGTGTACTCAGCTGCAAATGAGAGACCTTGTCTTAAACAAGCAGGCTAACACCTGAGGTTTTCTTCTGACCTCCACATGTGTGCTATGACACACTGGTACCAACACTCCCCCGACACATACACATACAACACACCATAAAAAAAGAAAAAGATTTAACATTGCTTCAATATGGCACCCATTACTGAGAGTTTCAGTAGAGAGATGCACACACCAGGATAGGTCTATTTGAGTGAAAACACCACCAATATTGGTGCAGCCATAGGTCTCCAGTGATGTACCCATGTACATCAGTGGCCACTGCTGCCTTGTCCACACAGCAGATGCTGTGGTTACTGCACCACTAAGCAGCCATGGCCAATGGAAGAAGTGATAATGTCCATGGGAGCGAGGCCTCCTTTATATCTAGGTCTTTCTTTTTGTCTAAAGCTCCTTTCCACAGCCAGTGAAAATGTATAAAAGACTGTATAAAGATAGCACCATCTTTCTTGCCAGGCATTGGTTCAGGAACAAACACATGACAAACGAGTCACTAATACAGACAGACAGTGAGGAAGTGGGAGATGGCACCTTCCTGTGGTCCCAGAACTCAGGAAGCAAAAGATTGCTGTAAATTTAAGTTCAGCCTGGTCAGGTCTGAATTTACTCCAGGCGAGCAATAGGGAGACCTTGCTTTAAGAAAAATAAATAAAATATGTTGAGTGACATCATTAAGGACTGTTATTTCTCATTCTTAAGCAATAAACAAAAAGGGATAGAAGAAAAAGGGACAGGTTACCAAGGACAGGGTCTTAGAGATATGCTTTCTTCAACTCCAGAACCTTCTATATCTCTCCATTCAGAATCTGTTTCATGCTTAGGTTTCTGTTCCTTGCAGCAACAAACATCCCAACTAAAATAAATTGCTCTTTGTAATGGTTGATGAAGATTTATCATAACTCTGATGTAAGAAAGGCAGAGATAGACATTAAACCCAAAAACAAGAAAGATATAAATGTATCTTCTGTTAGCTAGGAGAATTAGTAATGTGGTAAAGGAAGGGAGAATGTAAAGGAGAATGAAGAATGGGTAGCAATTATTTGTTCTACATATGAGAGTTTTAATGAATGTCCTGTTTAAGTGGGCAAACAGGCAGGAAGTGGCCTATACATGCTTGGGATAGGGAGAATGTGACGTGCCCTTTGAAAGAGAGACTGTCCATCTTCGTGCTTTAAATTCACTTCTATTGTAAACTCTGAAAGAAACCTTGGAGAACCTGGTGGGTTTCTTGAATGTTCCCTCAAAGAAACTGAGAGTTCTCATCAGTTCTTTCACTCCCAGTCTAGTTCCAAAGGAAGGGAATACGTTCTTGTATTAGTTACTTTTCTGTTGCTGTGATAAAGCACCATGACTAAGAGAACTTATGAAAGGAAGAGTTTATTTGAATTTACAGTTCCAGGGGAATTAAGAGTCTATCATGTTGGGGAGAAATGGTGGCAGGAGGTGGCCAGAATAGGAGCAAGAAGCAGAGGCTCACATATTCAAGCAGGCACAGGAGGCAGAGAGTGACTGGAGATCCAGCAAGGTTTTAAGAGCTCTCTAATCCATCCCCCAGTGATGAGCTTCCTCCATCATGGCCACACTTTCTAAGACCTCCCAAAACAGCACCATCAACTGGGGACACAATGTTCAAATACTTGGTGCCTATGGGGGACATTATCATTTAAAACACCACATTTCTGTTTTCTCAATCTTTCCTAAGATGGCTGCTTCAGATCTGTAGGCCTACATCTCATTGCCAGCCATTTCAATCAATTAGCAAATTATAACAATAGTGGGAACTCTCACTGCCTGATCCTTCATAAATCCAGGAGTTACTTTAATCAACAATGTTTTTGTAATAGAGATGTTCCTAATAGTGACTTTATTTTCTTCTCTTGTAACATGATTTTAAGCATAATTTTGATAGTTTAAAATTGCCTATCAAATCTGTAGATCCATCAAAGGCTATAAGCTGTTGAATAACTCCTCTCAGTTGTTGGTCAAATGTGTCCCAGAGTTCCTCAAATAATACAGGTTATTGCTGTTCTTCTTGATTGTCCACCAGAACTTGATAGTAAGATCCTATTGCTGAAGACATCATATATACTGGTTGCAAGGCAAGGATAAATCAAGTCAGTACTAACCAGGAAGCGTCCTCCTGCTGAGTAGTTCTCATAGTACTAGAAGGTCCTATGCAGGCTGCAGAGGGAAAAGGCATCAACTGCCTATGAACTACAATAATGAACAACATGACAATATATGTCCATATGTGAAATAATGACACAAATTGTTATGGGGTTAAATAACCTCTTTCTGACTGGCTTTAAGGCCTGTTCCACCGGAGGAAATGCACGCTTGATACTGCAAATCTGGGGAGCTCACAGTATCTAAGAGTGAACCTACTGCTACCATTATTCAGCTAAATGGACAGTATCAAACTTCCTGCTAAATTGTATTGCTCTACCCGTTGATTAGTGTAGCTCTCAGATCTCCTCATAGAGGTTTCTTTGGGAAGTAGATGGTGAGTTTTTGAGGAGGATTTGGGGATGAATATGATCAAAACACACTGTTTAAAATTCTCAAAGAACTTACAAAAATACTTTCTGAAAGAGTATAAGCTGCTGGGTATGTGAATGAAGGAGCTTCTAAAATAGGGTAATTGAGATGGGAAGACCCACTGAAAATATTCGCAGCACCACTGATGGGTCGGGGATCTTAGACTCAGTAGAATGGAGAAAGTGCGGTGAGGGCTAACATTCATCTCCTTCTGCTTCGTGACTGCAGATGCACCTTGGCCAGCTGCCTCAAGCCCCTGCTTCCATGAACTACTTTCATAGGGGACTGTGCTCTCCAACTCTGAGCCAGAATAAATCCTTCCTTCCTTAAATTTTGACAGGTATTTTAGCATAGTTATGAGACAAGTAACGAATACAGAAAATTGGTACTGAGCTTGGTACAATATTCTCCCTGCCCCCTTCATAGTTGTAAACGTATGTTTTCTTTGTGTTTGTTGGCATCTAGTATTTGTTTTGATTTACTCTCTTTTTTGTCATTTTCATATATATATGTGTGTGTGTGTGTTTGTGTATGTGCGTGTGTATTTTGATCATATTCACCTATTACCCTCTATTCTTTTCTTTCTACTCCCATGTATTCCTGTCCTCTCTCCAACTATATAACTTGTAATTATGAGTAATTTCACATGAGAAAAAAACAGACTATAAATAGAAAATGTTCAATGAGAAAATGAAAGTATCCCTTTTTATACAAAATAATAACAGTCACTAGTGTGCCATTGACATTTAAATGCATCAATTAAATGACTTTTAGAAGGATGGTAAGAGCAAGGTTAAAGTGCATACACCGCGCTTTGGAAAAGGAATGGAGGAACAACATCTTCATACACTGCTAGAAAGGATATAAAATAGAGTATAATCTACCATTCTGCAAAAAATATTCTAAAAAGTACATTTAACTCATTTCTGGTAGTTTATTTCAAAGTATTTGGTTTTAAAAGTAACTGTATATATGCATGTATACACATATGCACATGTATATATACACACATGTACATGTATACATATTATATAGTTTCATATATTGTATCTGTGCACACATTTAGGCAGTTTAATAGAAGTGATAAGACTGGTTAGCTGTTTTGTAGCATTTATTCTAAAAAATAATTTTAAACAAAAATAACTGAGTGATGAAAAGGGATTATTTAAAAATTATGCTAGGGAAGTGGCTTGGTTGATAGAGTCCTTGCTCAGCATACATGGAGATCTGATTACAGCCCTTGGAACTATAAAAAACCAGGTATGTTGGTGCTCACCTCTAATCTCAGTTCTCAGAAAGTAGAGGCAGGAGACTCAGGATTTCAAGGTTGTCCTCAGCTACATAGCAAGTTTGAGGCCAGCCAGAATTACGTGACATCCTGTCTCAAAGAAAGTATTCCATTTCTTGGAACGGCATTAACTTTTTTTTTTTTCTTGAATGGATGGGTTTATTTCAGCCCTGAGAGTGAAACTCTTGCCTTAAGGAAGGGTACTACAGTAATTATATCAGGAACAGACAATTTCCTACACTGTCAAATGTGTAAAAGTTCCTTTTGCACTTTCTTCAACACTGATCAACAAGCAGATTCAGCCTATATTTGCTGTGATGTAGCTACTGTGTTAACCCAAGCTGCTTCTTCAGAGATTCTGGCATCTCGTGTGGAGGAGGGTGAGGGAGCCTGAAGCAGACCTTCACAGAGTTACAGATGAACCACTGTGGTGCAGTTAGAGTGCCAGTCATGATGATACGGGCAAAGAGTCCCTTCCACACACCTTTAAAGCCAAGTCTCTGGAGAACCTGAGAAGCACTGCTATCTTTCTCTTTATTCAGCACAGCTACCACAGAATCAGAGGGGTGAGAAACAATTGCACAAAAGACTCCAGCTATGTAACCAGCCACAAATGTTACAACCAGCTGCTCTGACTTTGTTCATTCGCTTCAGGGCTTAGGAACCACAAACTTGTACAGTGCTTCAACAGTACGTTCCAAGCAGGCAAACTTCATCGTGGTGTATGGTGTCTGTCTCATCCGCGGAGGAGCAACGCCCTTGCAGAACGCATTTAAGACTTCTTTGTACATTTTAGGAACTGCTTCCCTCAGAGTGTTGGCATAGCCTGGCTGGGTTTGAATTCGAACTTTAACAGCTTCCAAACTAGCCAGGATAATGTCAGCAAAGAATTCAGCACTGGCAGAAGCAGCCAAATACAGTGATGTGCGCCAAATACAGTGATGTGCGCCAAACATAGGTGTTCTCACCAAGCTTGTTGCTATACAAGACTTTGAAGACTTCATAAAAGCCAAACTTGCAGAGCCCTTGCATACAATAGCCAATAAAAGTTGGAACCCATCCTTTAGCCAAACTACGAACACCATCCTCTTTCAGTGTAACTGAGAATCCATTAAATATGCCCTTGTATTTTGGGGGGTCCACTTCCAAACGGTATTTCACTAAATCCCAGGGAACAAGAGCAGTATGTGGCAGCCCACAACTTAAGACCCCACCAAAGCCACACAGTGCGTAATACTTCATGGAGCCAAATTCAAAACTGTACTCTTCCAAGGCAGGGGAACGGGGGGGGGGGCGCGGGGGGGGAGGCGCGGCATGACCTGGGGGCCTGCGAGGCCATCGTGCTGCAGCCGTAGGTGCAGTACTTGAAGGGGTTTGCCCGCGCCAGGTGCGCCATGGACGAGAACATCCTCTGAGATGGCGAACACCCCACAGCTCCCGAGGCAAGGTTGCCGCTCACAGAGGCCTGCAGACCCGTGCCCTTCGCGCCGCTTCAGCGTGAGGCATGCACAGCATCGGCATTAACTTTTAAATAATAGCAGCACATATCATATCTTCACCATACAATTTGGAAATGTGAGACTAAATTAAGGACTTAAGTGTGCTCGCAGTGGTAGGCAGCTTATAAATCACAGAGTTGGTTCTGTTTAGAACCACATATCTCTAAAGTGACTAACAGATGACAGCAGGCATGTTCAATTCTCTTCATGCCTTTGATTTTTCTATTCAAGTTTCATGTAACCCGAAAACAGAGATGAGTTAACGTGTATTTTGAAGGTCAATAATTTTCTCCAGATTCTAGAGAATTAATTAATTCTAATTAATAGGTCTAGAGACCTATTAATCCCCTGCAGTTAAAAGCTGCTAGGCTAAAGTAATACTTTTGTCGTCGTTTTCTGGTAGAGCCCAATGGGCCCCTGCGCGTTATAAGATACCATTGCCTCTTGCTTCTCCCAGGTCCAATTTACATAGCTGCCTTCCATGAAGCATCCAGTGTCTGAGATGTTAATTGTTGACAAAAAAGGGAAGTATTTTCCTCAGGAAAGGTACTTGTAATTTTGCACCCATTTAGAGTAGGCACAAAATTCTACTGGAAAGTTTTTTCTTGTTGGTTTTTTTTTTTTTTTTTTTTTTTTTCCAATCATGAAATACTTCAAACTGTCTTGGAGAACGTAGACAAACATCCTTGCTGTAGCAGATTGCACATTGTCTTACAACCTCTTCCTCCAGTCTTATGCCTTTCCTGGATTAAAGGAATCAAATTAGTGGTTCATGAAGATACACAACTTGCTCAATAGTATACATACAACAAAAATGACTGCTTACAAGCAGTTGGTTCAAGCAAACTCTTTGCTATACAAGCAGGGTTTTTTTTTTTCCACTTTCCATAAGTTAAAACCATACTCTCAGCTGATGTTAAACTTAAAATGAACTATAAAATAACCTTCATTTTCTCCATGAAAGCCTATTGATTAAGGGAGGAATTAAGCATGTAGGAAGGTTTGGGGGAATAATTATTAGGAGAGGGATGTGCCATGACCACAGTTATACAAATGTATTTCTATTAAATAATATTGTTAAGGTCATTTTGTTAAAACCCTGAATATTGTTAATTCTATATACATATTATATTTTAATCAAGATATCTGTATCATAATCTTTACTAAGAATTTTATATTCTGACTATGCTTCTAAGGCAGTTAGGACACAGCTAAACTCTCAAATATAATGAATATTAGGAAATTGTCCTGAATTATTCATTTTAATTATGCTGAACTAAACACTGTAGAGAGAAAAATGCATTTCCCACTGAAATATGTTTGCCTTAGAGGGATTTCCAAATTGATCATTCTCCCTTTTTATCATTAGAACTCTGGCTCCCTGAGATGGTCAGAACTATGAGTAATGACTGAATTCCAAGCACCATCAGGTTTTCTCAGTGCAGTATCTGAATCAATGACGCATTTTACTCTGTTTCATAATCATAGTGAAATCCCTAGTTCAGGCCAATTATCAATCATTCCTGCGTACATCTACTGGATTATAAAGTGGCTGCATTATATTTTTGTACACAGCTCTGTCCAATATAAATCTCATAGCACCAAAAATACATATTATTTCTTCCTTTTGTCATTCATTCACAAACTAATTTATTCATTTACTTAGGAAGAAAATATTGGGCAATAACGGTGTCACGTACAGTCTTGATTTGCCATCATTTTTTTTTTGTGTGTATGTGTTTGAGACAGATTCCATCTCTGTAGTCCAGGCTCATGGTAGTCCTCCTGTTTCTGTCTCCCACATGCTGAGATTATAGGCGTGGGTCACCACATTCACCTTCTGATTATCCTATGTGAATTGCTCTCTGTGGTTCCTCATTTAACTCCAGACCATGAGAATTCTGCCAGCCATCACTTCTACTTAATAACTCACAGTCATCATCTTATCAGTTTCATTTGCCCATACTTAAAATCCACTTCCTATTGTAACAAGTTATTTTCCCAGACATACTTTATGAGTTCATGCATCTTGAATTAGTGGAATATTCCTTTTAGCACTATTAGATGTATACACACTTGTGAAGAGAAATTGTCATTGTATTATATGGCACATTCTATTGGTTATATTTTTCACTTGTTTGTGGGTAATACGGATTTATTTTCTAGTTGCTTATGAAACAGGCATATCTCAAGGCTGGCTTAACTTCTGCTACAACAAGCAGACTCTTGATGACCACTCCAGCAAAACTCAGTATATAGCTTACTTTGCTTTCACATACAGAACAGCATTGAAGACACTAAACTTTACAGTTCTTTTGAAGAACACACTCCTTAAAAATCCCACCAAGATTATGAAGATAATTTCTACATTGCTGCTGCTTCTCTGAGCTACATTTACCATGTGTTTTGTCTCCATTTAAATTTAAAGTAGTATTTCAGGGTTAGCCAGTTTGCTGTTCCCTGATTACAAATAAGAAAGAACATCTTTTTTTTTAATTCATTCTAGCCCTTCTTGAATTTTCTGTGAGACAAATTACTTGTATTGTTTGAGACTCCAATCCTCTCAGATTTTTTGTGCTCGTGCTGCTGGTTTCTTGAAACCTCTTTCTGATATTTACCCAGTCTGTGGGCAGCTTAGTTAATTTCTTTCAGAAAATTAAAGGCTAAAGAAAATCTTCCCTGACAATATGAAGCAGGGAAGGACATATAAGATCAGTTTCTTAAACAGACTTCGTGTAAATCCTTTTACTTTACTACCATTCCAAAACTGATGACATTTCAGAACTTACTCTCCCAGTACAAAGTGTGCTGCTAAAAATCTTTCCCTACTTGAAGATGGGCAGTTAGTATTTTTTTCCAGTGTACTGTATCACTAACCCTATACATCTGTTTTCTAGTTTTTAAACACTGTTGCTCAGTTATCTTTTCTTTCCTTGCCTTTTAAACATCACTTGCCATTGAACACACATAAGAGAAGGGTTAAACATGCATGTCCAAGCAGCCACCTTCATTAAGAGAGTTCGTCCTATATTAGTGGTTTTTAAAGTATCACCTGCCAGAAATTTCTTTCCAGCTTATAATCAGTTGATAGGTTTACTTCCACCAGATATTCTCTAAGATAACTCCCTAACAAACTCTTTCCATACACTAACACTTACCAAGTTCTGACATATCACCATGTAGTAAGTGCTTTTCTAATAATTACAATGGAAACTAAAACTATGATGATGAAGAAAATTATATTACATAACAGTCAAGTGATAGAGAAGACAGACACAACTATAATACAAAATAGAATATTGTACTAACTGGGAAATTTTAAGTCATTCACTCCTCCCTGTACAAGTAACCTAAACTAATCAAAGAAATGATTTAATTATATAATCATAAGATTCTTTGCTGTCTCCAGTATAAAATAGTTTTAAAATATTTTTGTCTTAAAAATTTATTTATATTGGGGCTGGAAAGGCAGTTCAATCATCAAGAGCTGTGTACTGATCTTGCAATGAATCATGTTTGCTTTTGAGCATCCTTAATGGGAAGCTCACGACCACCTGTAACTCTGTCTCTAAAATATGCACTTCTGTCTTCTGGCCTCCATGGGCACCTGACCCCTCACACACACAATATAAATTAAAAATGAAATAAATCTTAAAATAAAATATAAAATTTATTGATACAAAAATATAGGCATAAATGAAAATATCTACAAATGACATAATTTTTGAAGACACAAGTACTCCAGGTTACCTTTCCTTATTAAACCTGAACTTTCACAATACTAGTGTGTCTAACAAAATACCTTCTATTACTTTATAGAAAGTTCCAAAAGTAGAGAAACAATTATCTTCCAGGTATAATTTAAGTAATCAAATACAGAAGTATGGCCTCATGCCAAATATTAACTGATACACCCACCATTTTACTCATGCAAAACACTTAGATCCAAAGAGACCCTATCTAAAATAATTTAACCATCAGGAGTCAGTCAGTTCTTCAATAGATTTCTGAAGATATAGTAAGGAAATAAGCCCAGCACAGTAACTCACATCCTTGTCCCAAAGCCCTACTGTTTCCTCATCTTTCCAGTCTATCAACATCTTGCTTACAGAATCCCAACAACTTGCTAGAACCCCATTATGACCCTATCCTTGAGACTGACTGACAGAAAATCAAATTATCACCACTACAGGAAGGAACCTGCATGTAGGTACTGCTAAATTTATAGTACTGCTGAAAACCTTGTCATTTTGAAGTAGTTGGAATTTGTGTCACTAATATAGATTGATATCATGAGAAAATCATAATCTGATGAACACAGGAATGCCAATTAAAATGTCAAATCCTCATTTCTAATTTTAAATAGTACAGTTTCCACAAGTTATTTGAAAATTGCTTTAGATTAATCTGTTCTTTTCTATTTTCATCTGCAAAATAAAATTATTTGTATTATAATGCAATTCAGGTCACTAATCAGACATAAGATATTAAAGGTGTTATTTATAGTTAGGCATTTAAAGATATATCTCATTAACTGATCCCTTAGTGAAAAAATTCAAGAAATAGAATTATTTTTCAAAAGTAACTCCAATATTTGAGTTAAGATAAAGGCTAATGAGGCAGGAATATTACTGAAATGTTAATATGGAGAACATGATCTCTTGGGTTTGAAGATGCCCTGGGGCTTTTTTCTTCTGAGGCTCTCCATTGCCAATCTCTACCTCTAAAATAAGAAATGGCTCATTTGATGGCACCTTCTGAACTGTTAATGCACAAATTAAAGTATGGAAGTTTCTCAGATGGCAAGTGACCTTTTAAAGGAGCTGTTTGAATTTTCATTTGCTTGTGGGATGAAACAGTGATGATAGGATTTTAATTAGGACTATTGGTCCTCTATAGATGACAAAGTGCCAAGGATTACCATACCTAAGAATTCTTTCAGAGGAGAAGGAAACTCAGGAGCTTACAAATTGATTTTGACAGCTGTCTGTTTTCTGAAACATAGAACCAGCTCTGATGATCCTTGATGTTCCTCACAGAAGTTTGGGATAACAGATGGACATGGACCTTCATCTCATTGGTCCTTTCCTAGAGTTGATCAACAGAGGACTCACCAGGGAGAAGAAAGTATGTCTAACAAACCTGGATTCCTAGACCCCAAAAGGTCAGATAACATCAGGTTCTTTCCATAATATACTAACATTATCAGTTGTGTGGGAAATGGAGACAAGAAAATAAGCAGCTGAGTTTCAGAACTAGAACAATGCTCTTAAAAAGGAACAATATGAAGCCTGGGGACAGAGGAATAATGTATGCCAGGATGTCTGGCTCATCTTGTGTTGTCAGAGAGAAAGAGCTATTACAAGAGTACCATACCCTTGAGGCACTACAAAGAAGATTAAGATAACTTGCATTGAAGTAGCACTATTTTGTTGGGCATGTTGGATACAGTACATTAAACAAATGTTTCCAAACTCTGGGGAACCCAACTTAATAAAAACTTACTATAACAGTACTTGCTATTGGACTTTAAGACACAGATTAACCCCAAATCAGTAGTAGTAAGTGACTTAAGTACTCCACCATCTCCAATAGGTCAACTGAACAAAGAATAAACAGAGAGACATCTGAATTAAATGATACCAAACATCAAATGGACCTATGTCTATCAAATATTTCACCCAGGTTCAAAGAACATACTTTCTATTCATCAGCCAATGGAAATTTCTCTAAAATTGGCACAGTGGGACACACAAAAAACGCAACAAATATAAAAAGTTTGAAATAATTCCAAGCATTCTATCAGACCACAATGCAATAAAGCTTAAAATCAACTTCAAAAGAAACTCTAGTAACTACACAATGTCATAGAAATTAAGCAACAAACTCCCAAAAGATAAATGGATCAAAGAGGAAATTAAGAAATAAAACCACTCCTAGATTAAATGAAAATGATACGAGAACACAACAAAACCTCTGGGACATTTAAAAACTCTCCTCAGAAGGAAGTTTGTAGATTTAAGTGCCTACATTAAAAAATCAGAAAGAGTGGAAATAAACGACTTAACATTGCAACTCTGGAAAAGCAAGAACAAATGAAACCCAAACCCAGCAGACAAGAAGAAATAACAAAAATCAGAGCAGAAATTAATGAAATAGAAACCAAGAAAACAATATTAAAAATCAATGAATTTAATAGCTGGTTCTTTGAAAACATAAACAATATAGATAGACTCTTAGTCCAGCTAACCAAAAGAAATAATGGGCAAATAAAAAAACCAACAAAATCAGAGATGAGAGGAGAAGCATCACAACAGACACCAAATAGATTCAGAAAATAATAAGGGAATACTTTAAAAACTTATACTCTATTAAATTTGAAAACCTAAAAGAAATGAATGAATATCTAAATTTATGGAAATCACAAAAGCTAAATCAAGAAGAGATCAACAGCTTAAACAGACCCATAACATACAAGGAAATTGAAACAGTAATACAATACCTCCTCACTGAAAAAGCCCAGGACTAGATGGATTGACAGTAGAATTCTACCAAATATTTAAAGGATATTTACCACCAATACTACTTAAATTATTCAACATGATATAAACAGAAGAGAACTCCCAAACTCCTCCTTCAATACCAAAGCTAGGTAAAGACACAGAAAGAAAACTACAGACCAATATCTTTAAAATTTTCAACAAGCTGCATGCAAGTACACATCAAAAAGATCATCCATCATGATCAAGTAGGCTTTATTCTGGAGATGCAAAGGTGGTTCAATAAATGTACTAAATCATATAAATGGACTTGAAGAAAAAAAATCACATGATTATCTCAATAGATGCATAAAAGGCCTTTGACAAAGTCCAACATGCACTTCTGTTAAAAGTCCTAGAAGGAACTGAACTGGAGGGAACACACCTCAACATAATTAAAGCTATATACAACAAACCAACCTATGGCCAACATCATTCTAAATAGACAAAAACTGGAAGCATTCCCATTAAAATCAAGAACACACAAGGCTGTCCATTATCTCCACTCCTTTGTAATATAGTGCTTGAAACTCTTGCTAGAGCAATAAGACAAGAGAAAGAACTTAAAGGAGTACTAATTGGAAAAATAAGAGGTTAAATCATCACTATTTGAAGATGATACAATATAATACATAAGACATTCCAAAAAATTCCATCAGAAAACTTGTAGTAATGATCAGCACTTCTATTAAGGTGGTAGATTACAAAATCAGTCTAAAAACGTCAACAACTTTTCTATATACCAGTAACAAACAACCAGAGGAAAACCTCCATTTACAATAGCTTCAAAAAAATATCTAGGGATAAACCTGATCAAAGACATTAAAGATCTCTGCAACAAAAAAATTTAAGTCTCTGAATAGATTGAGAAAGACACCAGGAGATGGAAAGACCTCACTTGTTCATGGATTGGAAGAATCAATATTGTAAAAATTAACCACTCTATTAAAAGCAATCTATACATTCAATGCAATGCCAGTCAAAATCCCCACACATTCTTCATAAAATTAAAA
This sequence comes from Nannospalax galili, assembly GCF_000622305.1. NCBI lineage: Eukaryota > Metazoa > Chordata > Mammalia > Rodentia > Spalacidae > Nannospalax > Nannospalax galili. Next base: position 289,611 of record NW_008328003.1, read on the forward strand.
AAGAAATCCTAAATTCATGTGGGATCACAAAAAACTATGGATAACTAAAGCAATCTTGAACACAAAGAGTAATGCTGGGGGTGGGTAATCAGCATACAAGGTTTCAAAGTATATTACAGAGCTATAGTCATAAAAACAACATGATACTGGCACAAACACTGGTGAGGATGTGGGGAAAAGGGAAGACCCATTTACTGCTGGTGCAAACACTATGAAAAACCATGTGGAGGACGCATCCCACTGTAGAGATAATTGTACATCCATGTTTGTTACTGCTCTTTTCACAATAGCCAGGAAATAGAACCAACCCAAATGTCCCTCAACTGACAAATGAATAATGATAATATGGTACATTTATGCAAATGGAGTTCTAGGGTAGAACTCCAAATCATGAAATTTGCAACTAAATGGATGGAACTAGAAACTGTTATACTAAGAGAAGTAACACAGACTCAGAAAAGCAAAGTTATACAGTTTCTCTGTTATTTGTGGATCTTAGTTTCAAATCCTTATGTGTGATTATATATCCTGATATGACTTCAGGAAACAGGTAAATAGAAAAAAAAACATGGAGGTAAAGGGAAAGAAAGAGCCTGAGAAAGGGGTATAATAGAAAATAGGTGTTACAATGGAGAAAATGGGGGTATTCAACTGGGATGGGAGGAATGAAGGACGTACAAGGGACCATGTGGGGTGGTAAAGGAAAAGAAAGAACTCAAGAGAGAGGGAGATAGTAGGAGACAGGTATCATCAAGGGGGTACTTAAAATAGGGAGGGAGGGGCAAGGTTAGGCAGGGAGAGAGAGAGGGGAAATAAAACTTAAGTTGTCTAAAAAATAAAAGCCAGAGGGAAACAGATGCATTAACTTAACCCCCTTAAAGCTAGAACATGTTCATATCTTAAGGTATATAACAAGAAACATAGTGTCAGACAGTCCAAGAGACTCCCAGAATAACACAAGCTATTGCCACAGCCCTAGATTCCATCCCAGAACTTGAAGGTAAGACTCTATTCCAGAAGACAGGACATACTTTGGACATGGCACTTGGAGCGATGGAGCTGGAAACCACCTCCATGAAGACTAGCTCTCATAGTTTTAGAGATCACTGGACATGGTTCAACTCCAGCTTTACAACCTATTCACCACAATAATGACCAGCACAGCAAGTTGGTTACATAGCTATCTTGGTGTAGTAATGGCACTTTTATTTTGGAGGTAATCAACAGCATCTTACTTGGACTGACTTAAAGTCCAGTCAATGGGAGAAAACTCGTGCCTGGCCCTGTAAACAGAGCCAATACACAAAACTGGAGAGGTCATAGAACTTAGAGAAACCCAAGTCTTTCACACCCCTAGACAAACGTAATTTGTTACTATATGCTAAATATGGATCATTATACTTACAGACATGTATGCTAGTCACCACTCATCAAAGAAGTTTTTTTTTTTTGTAACAGGCAAGACTATTACAGAGTTCCACAGCTGGTCACACAAAGAGAGTAAGTGTCTGTGAAATGACCAACCCTAAGTGGCACATCTACAGTGGAACCTCTAAACCTAAGGCTCATGGAACATAGTGGAACAAGGGATAGAAAGAATATTAATGCATCTCTCAACTCTCATCACTGATGCTTCTTCATGCAACAAAGGGTGTACTGGATACCTTTAGTTGTCATCTTGACACACCTTGGTAGAGGGAGCATCAGTTGGGAAATTGCCTCCATTGGACTGGACTATCATCAATCTGTGGAGTATTTTCTTGATTGTTGAGTGATGTAGGAGGGCCCATCCCACTGCAGGCAGTGCCACCCCAGGTAGGTTGTTCTGTACTGTATAAGAAAATAGACTCAGCATGAGCCAGGGGAGCAAGCCAGTAAGCACTATTCCTCCATGGCCTGTGCTCCAGCTCCTGCCTCCAGGTACCTGCCCTGAGTTCCTACCTTGGGCTCCCTGATGAGCTGTGACTCAGGAGATGTAAGCCGAATAAACCCTTTTCTCCCCAAGTTGGTAATGGTCAGAATATTTTGTTATAGCAATGAAGAAACAATCTAGATCAGAGGGTGATGAACCCAAAAGACCACAAATGGCCAAAATATAGAGAAAAAGAATTTGTAGGGTGTGGGTCGCTGGACAGAACTCCTGTGTTGAACTTCACCCACCCAGGGCTCAGGGACCATTGTGTAAGATGGAGTGGAAAGACTGTAAGACCCAGGGGAGAAGATGCATGACCATAAGAAAACTAAGTCTTACAGATTCCTGGGACCTTGCTTGTATGAACTTAAAGTAATGGTGTCAGCATGCACAGACCCATGCAATCTGAATCGGATAGAAACCAGCATGGAACTGGGGAGATGGACAGTAGGCCCCAACCCTGGTCAAAGAACTATTAACAGCTGATTACTGCTGGATGAGGGTGAGCTAATTTTCTTTAAGTGAGAGACTCTAGAGCAGCTGACTAGACCCCAGTGGATGAACACACACTGAGGGATGTCTGCATACCCTAACTTGACTCAGTAGGCCTTAACATGTATGAAAGATTGCATTAAATGTAGTGGGGGTGGGCTATAGGGTCGTATGGATGGGGAGGGGTTATAAAGAGGATTAAGACATTTTATATGAAATGAACAAAAATTCAATAAATGATATACTTTTTTAAAAAAAAAACTACTTTTAAGAAACTGGTTCTGGAAAAAAAAACATACTTTCTCTTCTAGCACATGAAAATACTTACATTATAATATAGCAGAAAATTTGAATTTTATAACAGAATATTAAATTTATAGATGAATCTGCAAATGGGTATTATAGAAGTAAAATATAAGGCAAGATGTTTAATGTATCCAGTTGAATTAGTCATTAATCCTGCATGAAAACACATGGGATCAATATACATGTCCATCTGAGGCACTGCTGTTTGTTTCTTTTATTTTTAATAGAATGAAGGTTGATTAATTTCAGATTATGTGAATTATTCATGTAAAGAGTAAACAGCAACACTATGAATGTGCTCTATCATATGCCATCTATTCCATCACAATTCTCTATTTCATTTTATCCCATTTCATTTGTTTAAATTCTATTAAGCAGAGTCAGTTTAATGACAGTCATGCGTTGGAATCTCTCCTACTGCATCTGATCTTATTTTCTGCACCTTCCATTTGATAACACACAACTCTCCTGTCATATCTGGCTTTGGTTATCAACTCGAAACACCTGGGAAGAGGGAAGCCCAACTGAGGAATTTCCTGTGTCAGATTGGCCTGTGGGTGTGTCTGTGAGGCATTTTCTTGATTATTGAGAGATGTGGTAGTGTCTAGCCCACTGTTGGTGATCTTATGCCTGGGCAGTTGGTTGTATAAGAAAGCAGTCTCAGCACAGGCCAGGGAAACTTAATGCAATCTAAAATTACTCTGGAAGAGAGTCTTAATGAGGGATATGCGCAAATCAGGTTGGCCTGTGTGCCTGCTATGGGGGTGGATTTCTTGATTGTCTTATTTATGTGGAAAGACCCATCCTAAAAGTGGATGGTAATATTTCCTGGCTTTGGGTCCTGAATATGTAAAGAAAACTAGCAAAATGCATTCATTTCTTTGCTCCTTGGTTATGATGTGACTAGCTACTTCAATCTCTTGCTATTATTACTTGCCCACAGTGGTGGACTGTAATCAGGAATTACAAGCTAAAAGAAATCGTTTCTTCCCCAAGTTGCTTTTTCATCAAGATATTTTATCACAGCAACAGAAATAAATCCAGGACAATCATGTCATAGAAGAAGTCATCTAACTATCACTCACTGGAATAGGAAGTCTTCCAACCTACTGTATAATCTACTCATCACTGGACACTTATGCTCCCACTCATCATTATAGCTGTATTTATGGATGACTGAATGGAACCTGGAAATTGACATAGGGCAACTGATAAAATGGTTTTTACTTTCTTGTCTCTTTTTTATAACTGAAAATCAGTTATTCACTTAGCACATCTTTTGGATGTTTCAAAATTGTCCCAAATTTCTTATTCTCAAAACAAAACTCATCTCCTTTCTGTCTTATCTCTTGCTCTTTTTCTAATCCCAGAGAAAGACCTGTTGTCTATCTAGTGTACAAGCAAAGAAGGGGAGATGAAGATATATCCTTGATACTTCTTTTACACGCTCTCATTCTGGAATGATCCTGGGTAGAGACTTATGTCTGGAAGTTCCCGTTAAGCAATCCTCAGCTTCCAAGCTCAGCTGCTAGACCCGAATCATCTTTGAAGTTGGTCTCTTAGACCCACTCATATTTCTTTTCTGTCCTTATGATTCATCCCAGCTGAGGCTCCAGCCCTAAAGCAGGAGTGCAAGGCCATTGTCACTGTATGTGCCATGTTGGAAATCTTTGCATATAATATTCATAATAAAAATAAAATAATTATTGGTTTATGTTACTGAATTTAGATTTAAATCTCATACCAAAATCACATTATCATAGCAACTTTTCTTGGCCTTACTGTTCAGTCATGACTGCAAATTATACTCTGTATGGGGGGGGAAGGGTGTGTGTGTGTGTGTGTGTGTGTGTGTGTGTATGTATATATAGTACTGTTGGTTTTTAATTTTTTTCTTTTATACTGTGTAATCTTCTTTTGAGAGAGTGTCTGTTGTCCCGGTACTTGCTAATTAAACCAGGCTGACTTGACAGTAAGCTCTAAGGATCTACTTATTTCTACATCCCTAGCACCAGGATTACATTTGTGTGCCATGCCGCCACATCCAGCTTTACAGGCTAGTGGGGACTGGGGATCCAACTCAGGTGTTCAGGCTTGCCCAGAAACAGCAGGCATTATACTGACTGAGCTACAACACCCACCCCCTGAATTACAGTCTTTAATAGGCTACAAATTTCCTCTCAGCACTTGTAAAGTCTATAATTTTTATTTGTGTATATAATTTTAGGATTAATGTCTATTTCCCCATCAACATTTAGTTTTATCTCGTTTAAAAGTATATACCTCACAACTATTGCAAGTCCAGGCATAT